>NW_024425786.1:26780605-27005196 GCF_017311325.1 Ursus maritimus
CCCCCCCCCCCCCGCCCGCTCTGCTCCTCCACAACTCGCTGCTCCACGCGCAAAGGACTTCTCAGGAGTTAGGGTCCTGCTTCCTCGCCGCGTACTTCCTGCCTCAACAACCTGCACTGTCACTCTGCCTCCAGTCCCCATCCTACTCCAGCTCTTTAGGTGACCAGAAACTCCTCCGGTGCCCTCATCGTGGACACTTCTTATCTGTCCTCTGCAGCAACAGACACTGCTGACCGCTCCCCAATGGTGTCCCTCCTCCCCACTGATGGCCCGTCTTGGGCTCTTCAGCTCTGGACTCTCCTTTTGTCCCTCAACATCCTCCCCAAAAGGGATGTGACCCATTTTTGTGTTCACCCTCACCAGCATCTAGAAGATTCCTACATTGACGCTTGGCAGTTCAACCGTTCTGCTGAGTTGAACTGAATTCATCTTTTCTTACTCAAGCTGTCACTGCACCGATGCCTTGATTCTGTCTACAGAAGCATTCTCTGTCCCTCCGGTCAGAAGTCAGCCCTGACCTTTCCTGTCCCTCCATCCCATTGACCCCATGCTGGTTGAGCCATTGTCACCTCCCTCTTGGACCACTGCAAAAATCTCCTTGCTGGCCTCCACTAGACTGATTTTCCTAAGCCAGCACTTTCAAGATGACACTTCTCATCACCATCAGAATTCTTAACTCCTTTGGCTGATGTTCAGAACTTCCCACACCTTGGTCCTCGTCAGTCTTCCAGCCTCATTTCCTCAACCCCATTCACAAGGGTCCTAAACCAAACACTACTCTCCTCCAGCACTTCCTCTCCAGTACCACCCAGTGCACACATGCTCAAAGCAGCAGCTCAGGGACCAGCCTGCACGTCTCCTTGGCCAACATGCTACGAACTGCATCAGGTCTTCCTCGCAAAGGTACCTGGAATCTCTGTGCCTCTCCTTATCTCATTACCTCTCCACCATTAGGACATTGCATCGAACCTCTCTCACCCGCTCTTGCCTCTCCAGTTCTCTCTCATAGCAGTCAGGGTTTTTTTTAAAACGTAAGTCAGACAGACCATTCACCTCCTTAAAAAGCTGCCTGTGGCTCCCCACTGCTCTCAGAAGGAGCCCACAGCCAGGTCCCTGCTCACCTGTGCGGCCTCGCGCCACTGGCCCCGTGCTCACCATGTCCAATAGTTCACCTTCTACTTCCTCAGATGGCATCCGCTCTTTTCGGCAGCTGGGCCTTTACCGACTTTGCTCCTTTGCCTGGACTGCTCTTTCCCAGAATCCTCCTGTGGCTAACGCCTACTTGTCCCTTGAGTCTCAGTTCAAGTGCTCTCTATAAAGACCTTTCATCATCACTTCGGTGTATTTGTGAGTGTGTGTGTTTCGTGTCTGTCTGACCGAAGCCGTGCAGAAGCAGTCTGTTGGTCTGGCTCACCGGATGTAACCGGTGGCCGGCAGAGGGCCTGGCACACGGTGGTCTCGATCCAGATGCACAGATGAGTAAGACACAGTCCCTGCCCTCAACGACTTCGCTGACTGGTAAGGGGACGCACACATAACTCGTATAATACAGGGAGAGAAATGCCAAAACAGACACGTGGCAGAGGTGAGCATGACATGAGCTGGTTAAGGGAGGAATGAGAAAGAGCTTTCTGGACAGAAATAGGAACCGACAGAATGCACTGAGGAAGAGAGAGGTCAGCAAGAAGGAAGATCTCAGAGAAGCAAACAGACAAAAGCTCACCCAAGGCCATGTCGGCCAGACCCCAAGTCAGTCACCGAAGGATTTCAAGGGCGGGGAAACCTTTGGGAGTCATGTGAGAACCACCCTGGCTGCTCTGCGGGGGGGGACTGTGCACATTTTTGACCCGAGGCTCCATTCCCAGTCTGTCCCCGGGGGAGGCCCCCGGCTGCCCCTCTCTGGTCTGAGGAGCCCCAGGCGCCGCCCCGCGGCCTTCTCTCATCCGGCTGCCCAGGTGCGGGGCCCAGACCACCACAGAGCGCTTGTTTTCTTCTGATGTGTCTTTGCTGCCTCTGTAGCCTGAAACGCCGAGGGCAGAGCTGGTATCTTGGAACGCTCTGCATCCCCCTCCCGCCTCCTAACACAAAGCTGTTTAATTCTTTGTATAAGAACAGTTCTGCTTGCCAAGTGTTTAGGAATAGCTCTGCCTAGAGTCCCATAAACAGTCGATGGTGGCCATGGCCTCATGACACACGGAAACCTCACCCATGACGCTCCTGCCCACCCCATCACCGAAGCCCTCTCGGAGCTGGCGTAGTCAACGATTCTTTGGTGGGAGGCACCTGACAGGCCCGCGCACCGGAGCCAGCTGGCGAGCCGCCCTCCTGCCTGCTCAAGGACAGCGGCGGAGCCTGTGGTTCTGCCAACTGCCGGCTAGACGAAGATGGGAGACGAAGGCCAGCTGGAAAGGAGGTCAGCTGGCGGACACTGGCTTCGATCTCCTTGCTGCCTCACCTTGTCATCTGCCCAGAACAGACAGACTGGTTAGGCCTAAGAGACTCAGGTCCCTGAGCCTGACTACCGGGGGCAGCCTGAAAAGCTGAAAGCCAGGAGGGAATCCTGAGGCAAATGAGCAGGCCAACGGGAGCGAGAGGCCGAGTCCCTCTGCAAAGTGAAGCACAACCAGAAGGGGGCCCCGACTCAGAGCTCATCCAGCAGGCTGCTTCTGCCAGGGTGGGGCAAGCTCAGCCCTCCACCAAGCAGTAGACAAATGCTTTTCCAGAACAAATAGCTGTTAGCGACACATTTAGGAGGGGACTAGCGACAGCGGGTCTTCACAGGGAGAGTGCACGAATCTAGAGGCCGCACCCCCAACCCCAAGGGCCACTACCTGCTCGGGAGGTTGGCTTCAGTTCCAGACTCTCTTGATCCGTGGCATCCAGGATCTTGTACTTGCTTTTCCTCTTGGGTTTTCCTTTCTGCCTGAAAAACACAATCCCCACCGCGGCTCAAGAAGGGGCTTCTGCGTGAGACTCAGGGAGCTCAACACAGGGTCACGGCCAGACTGCAGAGCACGCCCTGTCCCGGTGGGGGCTTCCTAACAGGACTGTTTTCTGCCGTGCTTCCCAGCCCAGGGAAGGTGGCAGCTGTGGCTGGTTCTTCAAATACTCCTCACCGGTTCTGGGAGAGGAGGGCAACTATGACCGTCTGACCACAGAGTCACCACTGGCAAGGAAGCAGAGACTGGTCAAAAACGTACACGGGACGGACTGCGAGCTCCCGCTCACCACACGACAGGCCAGGAAGTCGAGGGGAAAGGTGCTTGGGGCAAGAAAAGCAACTTGACTCAGAAAGCCAGCACAACGAGGAGATGGCAGACTCCTGTCCCACAGAATCATCTTCCCCAGCCTGAGACTGGGGCTGTTTTCATGTAAGGAAGAGGGGAAGTGGGAGGAGGCTGGAGTCAAAAAGCGACTGATATCTGCAGACATCCAAGAAGGCTGTGTAACTTCGTCCTTGGTCAGCTGATCTCTGTAGGAACCTGGTCGTGTTGTTCCTGTGAATCTGAAACACAGGCATTTCTGTATGTACTTCCTTATCTCCTTTAAGTAGGTAGGTTTCAGGTAAAAAAGCAGTTTTTTGTAAATCTCAGCTGTAAGCAAAGTTCTGTCGATGGTTAGCATGCCTGTGTGCAGGGCTCAGCAGAAGTTTCTAAGCTGTAGCTCACAGCAGCAAGGGAAGGGAAGCAACGTGAGGTCAGACACGCTCTGTTTCTCCCTATTACATCAAGAGAACAAAGAACTGATGCTTGGCAGGTAGAGGGAGGAGGAAAGCATTAAACCAACAAGCTATTAATGGTGGTTGTCTTAGGCTGGTGGGAATTTAAAATTGTTTTCACTTTCTACATTTTATGAGAGGTTAAATCTCAGCTCTGCTCCTTATTCACTGTGTGTCTGTGGACAGGTGAGGCCATTTTCCTGAGCCCACAGTTCCTTAGCTGTGAGATGAGAAAAGGTGGTTATATGCATTAAAAAATATATATTACCTACAAAATATCATCCTATGCTTGGCACACAGTAATGTAGAAATCATACTTATTATTAATCATGAAAAACAAATAATAAACATTCCCATTAAATATCATAAGACTAGATAGGAAGACTCCAACCAAAAAACAAACAGAACACTTCATCCTGACTAACCGAAGCCTACAAATCCGTGAAGACATGTACACACGTGAATCCCAACTAGAAAGGAGGGCAAGAGAACTGAAAACTCATACGCTGAGTGGTGAGGCCGCTGTGGAGTCGGAACACACGCCCAGGCCCTCCCGCTCCCACCCTGGCCACGGCCACGCTTCCCAGCCTGCGAATCAGTGCGGTGACGGCCACTTGGCTGAGGGAGCGCGCTCCCGCCCTGGGGGGTGGGAGAGGGGGATGAAAGCCTTTCTTCGCCTGCCTCGGGCGGTGACGGGCAGCGAGGAACCCCAGCGCCTTCCATGTGGAAGGTGCCAGATACCTCCCTGATGAACAAATGCAAGACCGACGCGAATGCATTTCCGAGGAGAAGCCATCTTACCTCTTACAACAACAGACCACCGTCCAGGACAGGACTCCCAGGGCGACAACAACGACGAAGGAAGCAATGATAACATACAACACGCTCCACTCTGCAGAGAGAGACAAAATGGAGGGGCTGTGAAGACAGAGGCCAGGGGACGGCCCGGGCTGCCCCGGCCTTGGCAGCGGCTTGGCTCTGCGGACATGAAGGCCCCCACGGTGCCCAGGGCAGGGGAGACCTTGCAGCTGTAGGCAGCTGAAGCTTTCAGCCTCCTGCACAGTCCCTGCCGGGCCCCGGGGGCAGCGGGGCAGGCTGTCAGGAGCTTTCCCGGGGGGCCCAGTGGGCCCAGAAACCTGAGGGCTCCCACTGGGCTGCCCCGCTGAGGCTCCACAAAGCCAGGAGGCCTTGCAGCTGATCTAACTTGGGCTGCAGTGTGCGCGCGGTCGGACTTAAGCCTGGTTCTTGGTTCAGGCCCGCTGCAGAACTCTGCTCGAACCTGGAGCAGCGTGGAGGAAGGAAGTAAAAGTCCTCTGCAAACAGAAAATACACGGAGTTCTTCTCCTCGCTTGCTCATCTGCCTCGGAAACACCACCACCCACCTGCTCAACTCAGAACAACTACATTCAGCGCCAAAGCCGCTGGCACAGTGCCGAGCGGAAGACTCACCACAGTTGCTGTCTCCATCCCTCAGCTGCACCTTGATGAAATTCTCCATCCAGAAAGGGTCGCAGATACAGCGTTTGGTGAAGGAGTCACAGTGGCCATGGTCAGAACAGTTCAACTGGCACGCTGAAAGCAGCGGGAAAGGGGACAGGTGGACAGAAGTCAGGGCGGGTGCGCGTGAGGACGGGAGGCCCCCCTGCCCCGGGGACAGCTGCTGGCGGGTGCACGCCGCCTGCGGTCATGGTCACGGGCACGTCAGCCAGCTAGCTGATGTTAGCAGGGCCACCGACACAGTTCCGGCTGTCCTGCTTGCTCTGCTCCCTGTGGGCAGTTCTTAATCTTTCAGGGCCCGCAGACCCCTTCTGTGAGTCATGTAAATGCCAACATAAAATACACAGTACTACGAAGGAAAGCAATGATATGGCACATGTTTTTGAAATATTTAAGAATCTACGGTTTTAAGCTAATAATACACGTGTGTCTTTATGAAAACACGAAGTAACCAGATCTAGCAGCGGGTCGAACAGCTGCCCTAATTTTGAAGCAGTGGTGAGTAAAAGTGGCATCTCGCCGGTAGTGTGCTATGAAAGTACCTGTGATTTCTACCGCCTTAAGTCACGGGCTCTGTTACTACTACCGGGCTTTTTGCCCACCTTCATAGTACAGGGAACTAATGAATTTCAGTTGGAGGTGGTGAAAATAAAGATGTCATTTTCTTCCCATTCCAACTCCTAGCCCCTCGGACGCTCTGTCGTGGGCCCGCGGACCCCAGGGGAAGAACCCCAGCGCGGAGTTGGGAGATTTCGCGACACGGGTAGTGGAGCAAAGCAACTATGTCCGTGTTCCTCGAGCACAGGAGAGGAAGCGTGAGGACAGCGGGGCTGTGGGCACTGGGGAGGCTCTTCTTCCCAGCCGCCCCGAGTTACTCACTGACAGTATTGATTTCCAGGGCTCTGAATATCAGAAAGTCTGCTTTCTGCTTCCGCAGCTCACTCCTGAGCATCGCTGCCACCTCACGGCCTCTGAAGATCTGGTGGGGAGGCTCGTTTTGAACAAAAAATACCATCTTGGTGCTGCAGAGACACGCGACAGTGGGAATGAGCGGAAGCTACCAACAGCAGAGGCAGCTACGTTCGCTAGAGCCCCTTCTGGGGTGCCGGGCGCTGTGCCAAGTACTGGATGCCTTCTCTCCCCGCAGCAGTGGGAACGCTGTTCTGTGTCCTCTCCATCTCACAGCGGACAACACGGGCTTGGAAGGGTTAAGTAACTTGCCCAGGGTCACACAGTTCATTATGGCAGAGCCAAATCCAAACCTGAGATGTCTGATCCCAAAACCTTCACTTTCAGAAACGCCCTAAGCTGCCCCAGCTCACAAGAGGACCCACTCCAAACCAGAACTGGAAGTCAGGAAAATGGGGATTCGGTTTCACTACATCTCTGCTGTCAGCCTTTAAACAGCTAAGACTGTGGCGTGGTGCTGTTGGGTTTGTGTCTAGGTTACCTGTAAGACAACCCATAACACTGAGAAATGCAGATTGTCGGACAGCATCAAAGCGTTATCCAGGGGCACCTGGGTGGCTCAGCCGTTAAGCGTCTGCCTTCGGCTCAGGTCATGATCCCGGGGTCCTGGGATCGAGCCCCTTGTCCGGCTCCCTGCTCAGCGGGGAGTCTGCTTCTCCTGCTCCCTCTGCCCCTCCCCCCGCTTGTGCTCTCTCCCTCTTGTTCTCTCTCTCAAATAAATAAATAAAATCTTAAAGAAAAAAGCATAATCCACAGAGCAACACAGCCAAATGATCCTTACTACAACAGCAACGGGAAGGACCCTACGCAGTGGTGTGGCTGGTGCAAGACCATGCTACCCCATGTCCAGAACCTGTTTGCTTTTCCGTCAGTTGCTGTCCAAGGCAGCCCGTGTTTAGCTCACGTTTATATGGGCACCAAGTCTGTTCTCTATGCCTTGGCCTTCATTTCAGGGAATCCACCTGACTGCACGTGACTCTCACAGCCAAAGCTTTGCAATCAGTGGGTCACACTGGGTTGTAGGTGTGTCCAAGATAGTGATCCCCTTGGCACACAGGGTGGCTACTAGGACCCGGAGGCCCTGGATCAGTTCGTTCCAGGAAGCAGCCTCATCAGTTTATCCCAAAGTGTCACACACATGGCATCATTTCCTATGTGTGGCATGACATAAAAGGTTGGGAAGCACTGTCATGAAAAGACTTTCTACAAGTCTGCTGCATGGTGAGACTAACAGTGCAGTATTATAAATTCCAGAATGAAGAAACAAACCTTTGCCATAGAAGATCTGTGGTCCACTTCTCATTCTCCCAGTTACCTAATCCATGCTGATAGTTTCAATTTCTCTCTATACCAGTAACCCTCAAATCTTCACCTCTTCTCGCCTCGTCTCTCCCGAATGACCCCATCTACTTCCACAAAACTTGCTAGAATATCCACCCCATATCTCTCCTACGCACCTCCAATCCTAACCACCAACTGAGCGCTCTCTATGTGGTAGGGACTATATAAACATTCTCTTACTTTATTCTCAGTAATAATCCTATAAAAGGGCACAAGCATTTTTGCAAGTGGCAGGCCAGGTTCAGAGAGGGGTAGTACCTTGCTCATCGTCCCACAGCTGACACTGATGGGTTTGTTTGGTGTCAGCCCTGTGCTCTTTCCCATTGTCATATACTCACTCCCTCCATGCCTGTCCTCCTCCTGAATTCAACTAGGTCCATCAGTCCAAGCCAGAAACCCAGAGCCACTGTGATGCTTTTCTCTTGCTCCTGCATCCTCTTCCAGATGCAGTGAGAGCAAATGTGCTAGCAAACCCTTCCGAGACCCTTCCAGCAGCACGCCCACCAGCGAATTAGCATTGCGTCTGCCCTGACCCCCACCAGCTCGGGTCAGTCCAAGCAGCCACTCGCCCTGCTCCTACTCCCAGGCAGCTAGCAGAGCTTACAAAGTCCTAATCCTCACGCTCTGACCCACTGAGCCCTGTCTGCATGTCAGACTCGCTAGAGAGCTTTGAGATTTCAGGTGCCCAGATCTCACTCCAGACCAATGGAATCCTAATCTCTGGGGGTGAGGCGCAGCTAACGGAAGACTCATAAAAACTCCAGGTGGTTGTATCGTGTAGCTAGAGTTGGAAACCACCACTCTAATCTCATGTCTCTAACCTTGGCTGAGACCTCAATACCGCTCAAAGCCAACACCCTTTTCTGGAGCTGCTGTTCCCAACCTTTACCATTTTCCTCAGGCTACCCACCTCCTTCCCACCTCCTCAGAGCAGATGGCCTTGCCTTCAGTTTCAGAGACAAAACCCAGCACACTGGTACCAACGCTCTCGAATGCCATCCTGTCTACCTCTAAAATCCACCATCATAGCACATCTTCCTGCCCTTGTTCCATCGCAGAGGAAGTGGTGCTCCCGCCCCGCCCGCGGCCACTCCCCTGGACCAGCCCACATGTGGAACCCACCTCCCCAGCCTCCACCTCCTACTTTTCCTCTGCACCTTCCCTCAGTCTATAAGAGTGCTCAAGTATTTCCTGTCTTTAAAAGGTGTTCTTTCGATCTCCCATCTTATTTTCAGCAGCAACCTCATTATATTTACTATCTCTGTATCCTCCAACCGTGACATCAATCTGCCCTCTGTCCCCAACATCGAAGTAAAATGCTCTCACTGTAGTTCTAATGATCTCCTAATCACAAAGCCAAAAGCCTGTTTTATTGTCCTCACCATCCTCTTCCTCTGTGGCATCTGAATCCTTTGGCAGCGCCCAACTGCCAGCTGCCCCCCAACTACCAGCAGACCACAGCCACCTGCTTCTCCTCCCTCTTCTCTACTATTGGTTCCTAGTTTCCCCTCCTGGCTCTTCTTTCCGCACCTCCTCCTCAAACACGGGTTCTCTGGAGCGCTGGACACTCCCCCCGCGTGACTCATCTGTCCTCATGGCTTCGATTCCTGCCTGTATGCACTGACTCCCTATCTCTGGCTTTTTTTCCCTGCCCCAAGTTCCAGCCCATACGTGCCACTGTCTGATGAAATCTCTCTCCACGTCACCTATGAGACACCCTAAATTCAACAGCCAAAACTGAATTCATTATCTTTTCTTGAAACTGGTTCCTTCTGTATCCCTAACTTCAGTTAATGGCATCTGCCACCTATCCAGGCATCCAAACCTAAAGCCTTGTGTTTGATGCTTCATTCACCTTTATTCCCAAAGGATCGCCAAGTCCTTCTGATTTTCCTCTGTTTTCTTTTCATTTCTTCTCTTTTGTCATTCCATTGCCACTACCTTAACTTACGTTTTATTACCTTTTTACTAGACTAGTTCTAGGCTCCCCAGTCTCCCGTCTTTCTCTATTTTGGTTTAGCCTCCACACTACTGGTCTTAAAACGAAATAAAAACCAAATTTCCTTGCTTCAAAAACAAAACAAAAACTTCACACATATAAAACCACCTAACTTGAGTCCTCCCCTTCCCAAACTATAAAAACTAAAAACTCCTTGGCTTGCATATGACTGTTCCCCATCTATAAAGCCAGTCTTATCTCCCACCTTGTCTTGGGGCCTAGGAAGTGCTCTGAACCCAAGGACTTCTTCCAGAGGACTCTGTATTTTCACACCACAGGACCATGGCTCATGCTATTCCCCTATTATGAATTTCCTCCTAGTCTTTCTGTGTTCGCTCAGTGGAAAATCTTTGGACCACATCCTGCCCCCACTCCTCTGGAAGAATTAATCAGCCTTGCCCGTGTCTCCGTGATAATCACACAGTCTGTCATATCCTCCCTGTATTGATGTTATATGTCTGTGCTGATTGTCTTCCCTACTAGACGATGGCCTTCAAACATAATGGACCTCTTCTGACCTGGTGCCCTGGTACCCTGCTACAATATCTAGTACTGAGTATGTGACCTGTGCTAGAAGAGAAAAGTTCAGTAAAGAAATGGAAACCATAAGCAGTTCTTGGTCAGAGAGCCCACCCTTCTCTGTCTACCCACACGATTTCTCAGCTCAATCAGGAAGCCCAGGGGGCCCCTGATCTTGCCTTTTCTCCCCCGTTCGTTGCCCAGCTACCTCTGCTCCGTGTACGGCTGAATCTTTTGCACAAGGATGTCGGAGTCCAGCACGCCCAGGAGGACCCCGATCTGGCGGATGAACATCCCCTTCAGCCTCTCAGTTAGCTGACTCACGCTGACATCCAAGATGATCTCCACCAGGTTGTTCTTCCTGGGATCTGGAAAGCACGGGGGTCAGTCATGGTTTCGGAAGGAGGAGAGTGAACACGGACCTGCCACTGTGCACCCGTTCTGGCACGGGAGAGAAAGCAGTGAGCGCATTCGGGAATGCAACCGACCTCCTGCGAATGGAGAGGGACTGTAGTGAACTGCTACCAATGCAATCTGGGGCTGGTGTGGAGAACTCGATACCAACCTGACAACTACCACCTGTGTGCTGGGGATCGGGCCGTAGCAGGAAGGCAAGGGGTTTGGTGAAGGGAGTGGGGAAGAAGAACGCTTCGAGGTCTGTTCTAAAAGCTTCTGCGCTGGGGCGCCTGGGTGGCTCAGCTGGTTAAGCGTCCGTCTTGGCTTCTGCTCAGGTCATGATCTCAAGCCCTGAATCAGGCTCCCCACTCATCGGGGAATCTGCATTAAAGGTTCTCACCCTCTGCCCCTCCCCCCAACTCTCTCTCAAATAAATAAAATCTTTAATAATAATAATAATAAAAGCTTCTGCCCAGTTGGCTTTGCTAAGCTCTCCAGGCCGAGTGGGGGTAGCTACAATCTCTCTGAGGCACACCTGATTTTCAGTGACCTGCTGTGCCTGTCTACAACAACGGGAGCAAAAATGTCCATCTCAACAATCTTATTGATAATGGAAATGCATCAGCCCTACAAGTCTGAAGACAGTAAACACACAAAAAATTCCAGGTGGTCAAGAAACAAGGGCTTCCCTAGAGCAGTATCAGAGCTGCGCGATGTTTCTTTAACTCTAGAGCTGGGAGACCACTGTCCTTCCTTTCTGATTGTGTCCTAGAGACTGCTCTGCGCTTGGAAGTTAAAAGTGATTATTCAGAATACTTCATTCCCATAATCGGATGCGCCATTTGCCTGTTCTGATGTATCATTTACATAATTAGTAGACTATCTGTGATCTGATTTTAAACACAGAAGAGACTTTACAGCATCTTGGCTGTTGTCCTTCACAGAGGTAGGACAAGGACTAGAAGACCTGCCAAGATCCCTTCCCATCTAAGACATCTGTCCATGAGCTTGGCCTATATAACAAAGAGGAGATTTAAAGTTAATGCCTTCTCATCAGATGCTCAGGAATTTATAAAGCTCTACCCTACCTCACACTCACTTCTTCCCTAATACCAAATCAGCCTCAAAGAAAATAAAAACACAGTTCTATTTAAGAAAGAAATTTTATTTCTGCAAATCTGAAAAATGTAAAGGACACCAGTTACTTTACCTTCCCTGGGTTGTCAGATAAAGCCTGAGGCTCAACTTATAAAAATAAATTGTTTTCTGCAGCTGGGTGGTGATGAGACATCATGACTCAAGTTATTCCAGTGCTCAGATTCCCGAAGCACCCAGGACCCTCTCTCATCCGTCACAGGGAGAGGAGGGGAGTGCTGGACCAGGGGCACGAGGGCCTGGCTCTGACACAACTGCTGTGTGACGCTGAGCAAGCCCTGCCCTCTCTGAGTCTCACTTTCTCCACCAGAGATGAGTGGGGAGGAGGGATACTGTTGAAACAGAGTCTCCAAGGATTTTTCAGCTCGGGGTTTCTAGAGTGTTTAGAAGCTGGCTTTGCCACCTGTCTCCATCCTCGCTGGGGGGAAGGGGTCCCAGGACTGAGGTCCTGCGGGGCTAACCCAGCACTCCCAGCCAATCCCAGTGCTAGATGGACTCACCAGGCTTCACCTCCACGGTGGTCCGATCCATGTCACTCTCCCCCTTCGCATCAGTCACGTGCAGGTGAAATGTGTAGGTGCCCTCGACCAGGTTGGAAAGAAGGAGGATCGGGTGGTGGTCAGAGTGATTAAGCACCTCCTGTGGGGTTTGAACAACATGGCTACACTGCAGGGCAAAACCACACTCCTGTGCGGTTGGGTGCTGCTTCTGTTTTAACTAAGCCCCCTCTGGGCAGCTCCTGCTTTGTACCAGCTCTGCAGCCCAGAGCTGGAAGATTAGGGCAGAGGAGCACATTCTGTGCCACCCTAGCCTGCAGAGCAATGCTACGCAAGTATTTAGGTTCCCCGAGTTTCAGAGGGCAATCCAGGTTTGACACAGAGACCCCTCATTAAAACGGATCCTGGAATGTTTGGCTCAGCTGCCTCTCCCCATCTCCCCAACGTGACCCTGTGTAGCTCTCCAGTTCCTGGCACTCACCCCTGCCGCTGGGCTCCCCTCATCTCGGGTCCAGAGGTAGCTGACGATTCCCTTGTCATCTGAGGACTTGGAGCCGTCCAGCTCTGCTGTGTCCGTGGGCAAGGTAATCACCACATTCCCAGTTATCTTGGCTATAGGTGGTTTGTTCATTTCTAACCAAAGAGATATCAATGAAATAACATTCTGGAAAAGAAAGAATGCTTCTTCATGATGCTTAGGGGGAAATTAACATCAAAAGCATCTGAAATGGAGAACTGTTGTGAGCACCTATCCATGCCACAGCACCTAACAGTATGGGGTGGGGGGCTGACAATAAACCAACTTTTAATTAGTTGGGGGTTAGGACCCAGTGAAGACGAGGCTTCAGTTGCCCTCTCTCCATGCTAAATAAAACCCCGCCTGGACCAGGAAGCTCCTGATTTACAGCGTAGACTTTAGGCCACCAGTGCCCTAGGCCCTGAGGCTCCAGTCCCACCCAGAGAGATGTTCTTCTGACATCATTCAGCAGAAAGGGCAGAGTCTTCTCCTGGGTCCTCCTAGCAGCCTCCCTGGAAGGATGCCATGTCTCTCCTTGGGAAGCAGGTGATGACTGGAGACAGAAACCCAACTGAGCTAAAAAGCCTTAGACTTTAGGTTTCAAGCAGCTGATACCACAAATTCTCTTCAAAATATCGCCTAAAAATGTTATCTTTTCAATATCTTCTTGTACTCCTTCCTTAATGCTCTAACAGAGAAAAAGGAAAAAGAGACCTCTCTTCTTCCGGGCCCCACCTGCGGCTTTGCTTACTCAGGTGTGCAATCTCTATTCGCTGAGCACAGGACACCCCAGCTGGAGTCACCTGTGCGTCTCCCGTCTGCTTACAGCCCTCCCCCAAGGCCACCACTGGTCCCAGGCCTGCAAACCACAGCAAGCCCATCGACCCCTGTCTCAAGCAGGCGTCAGCAGGCTCACAGACGAACAGAGGAAACCACAGAGCAGGACAGTCATTCTAAGGCCTGACAGCAGGTGTCACTGCAGCCAGCAGGAGAGCCACAGAAACCCCAGGGCTTAGCAGCAGAGAGGCAAAATAAAAATGCACAGGAAAAAAACGAAATTCTTTCCCTATTCAATTGAGAAGGTGGGGGGGGGACGAGAAGTTAAAATTCACCTTGCGGTCACTTCCAATTAAAGGTTGTTTTAGAAAAGCACATAACAGCTGCCCTTCCCCCCAACTTGCCCCTGACCCCCTGTCTCTGATCAATTTCTGCAGCCAAAAAAAAGATGCCCAGTTCCTCAGGTATCTGACCCAGAGGCTGCACCAACCCAAGGCAGGGAGGTACCTTCTTTGACAATGACATTCACAGAACTCTGGCTTTGCAGGTTCCTCTCATCTTTGACAGTCAAGGTGAACACGTAGGTTCCTACTTGTAGCCCTGTCACGGTGGCGACACTGCTGTTAGCATTCTCAAGCTGCACGCCATCGGGTCCCCTGGACAAAGACAGAAACCAGAGGGTGGAGTTGTACCTGTCTGCTGCTCTCTCGTCCCTGACTCAGCAGGAGCAGACCATTATTGCCTCAGCTGAGACACGAACTATTGTTTCCCAGACCTTGAGAGGGCATGTTTAAAAATAGTCCATTTGGACAGAGTGTCACTTGGCCCCAAAATACAGGCTACCCTGCTGATCAGAAAATTCCATTTGCCAGCTTTCAAACACGTCTAGCTTTATCCTTTCTATGAGTTTCTAGAACATTCAAACTCTTTGCTGTTCCAGTTTGTAAAAGGAAGAAAGTGCTCTGAGCAGGTCTCTGATCAAAAGAATGATTTCAGAGTGATGTTTCTGGAAAGCATTTCTGGCCCAGTAGTTGGTTCAGCTCTTGCCAGCAAAGAAGCAAGATGCGTTTCTTAATCACATGCCAAACTCCCTCCTACTGAAAAGTCAAGGAAAGGAAATGGGCCAAGGCTGCAGAAGAACTCTCAGCAAAACCATCCTCTTCTTAGCAGCTCTAAAGCCAAGCTCCCTGCAGCTCCTGGACAGGGGCCACAGAGGGCTCCGGAACCCTGCAGCCTTCTCCCTCCCCTGCAGCCTCACACAGCGGCTGCAGCTGGGGAGTGAGCTCTGTGCCAACATCCAGGCACAGCCCTGCACATTCCAGAGAGTCCTTCTGCTCCAGGAGCAGAATGCCCCAGAGTTTTCCTTAAAATTATAGGATGACCAGAGAAATCTGCAGTCTCCCATGTTTTGCTTTGTTTTGCTTTTTAAACCTTTAATCTCTGGCCCTAGTCGTCTCTCCCGAAGTAGATTCTCCTCCCAAAAGCTAAGCTCAGCACTCCTTCAGCTGTAGGCACTAGTAAAACCTGGCTGAAGGTTTATCAGCTGTGTCTTCAACAAACGGTTATAACTGAAGCACACTGGGCTGAGGAAGACTTGGTTCTCCACAAGAGACAAGAGCCGAGGCAGAAGAATTTCTAGAATCCAACTCACCAATCATAAATCAAGCGGTTTCTATAGTCAGCTTATAGCCCCTTCCCACCCATTTCTAATGCCCTAGTCCGAAAACGAAAGCAAAAAGCCCCATGTGCCCGGTGGCTGCTACCTTTGGAAACTAAGAATGCTTTTAACTCTTCCTTAGAATTCTTTTGCTTCGCATGGGATCCTGCATACAATCTGAGTTCCATTTGTTATGGTTTAAAGGAGCTGAAAGGAGTTGTGAGAACCAGAAATGGTTCGATTAGGTAATTCCAGTTTAATTCGTATTATTTTGGTTAGTGCCTTTGGCCTCTCACTAACATAATTGGTAAATGGTGTCTTTAAGGAAACAATAACAGAGCAATGCTTTCATTGTGCAGATGAATTTTCCATTCTCTGTAATAGCTGCTCTGCCCCATCCCCACTGCCAGCCTTACCCAGTTAATTTTGAGCAACGCTATTTTTCTGCTTCATTACCCCTTCCATCCTGCCTCTCAAGTGTAATTAAACTGTGCGTTTCGGGAGATGGATTGTACCTGTAAAAGCACCAGGACCACAAAGAACTACCTGGAGACTAGCTGACGGCAAGCATTCTTCTTTCTCTTACAATTATTTTATATCATTTCCTTAGAGTTGAAGTCTAGGATTGCTAACGTTTCTTTCTCAGTCATCCCCCTTGGACGAGCCAGTAAGAGCTAGTAAACTCTTAGAAGTAAGTGACACCTTGCTTCCAAAGGTCTGGAGACGTTGCCTCAGTAAGAGGTTTGCGTCAGTACTCACTGTGTCTTCTCCCAGAGATAGGAGATAATTTTCTGATCATCAGAGCTTTTGCTGCCATCCAGGGTTGTGCTGTCCACGGGAAGGGTCAGCTCTTTATCTGGGCCTGCATCTGCCTGTGGAGGCTTGTTGTTTTCTAGAAGACAGAGACACAGAGGTCAAAAGCAGGCAGTTCAGCTGGGAAAGGAGAGGAGCTAACTGGGACATATGTTCTGGAAGCCATGAGAACTCTGCCTTTCTGTCCACAAAACTAGTAGAGACTGTGGGTCAGGGAGCTCACAATGAAGAATGTAAGACTGAAATCCTTTTACAAGAACACGGCAGAACACAATGCAGTTGTAGCGCTGTGGTAAATTCGACACGTGATGCTACAGGTGTTCAAAAGAGAGGGTCTGAGTGATAAGGTAGGGCTTTCTTGAGGAAGTGGGCTTTAAGATGTCCCTTAAAGGCCATGAGAGGACTCGGGATAACAGAGACTCTGTCTGCTATGTTCCCTTGAAGGCACAATAACCAGCCACAGGCAAGGCCACGGTTGAGGTTGTGAAGTCCTCTCTCTCTCTAGCTCTGAGGAAAGCACTCAGAATGGACAACCAAAGTTGCCAGGGGCCCGTGGACTGCTGCCCCCCACGCCACCATCGTATAGCTCAGAACCCAAACCCTCTTCCCCCACAGGGTGCAAAGGGCCAGCCAACAGACGGGCGTGCACGATAAGGCTGGAACTTACCAGGCTGCACAATAACCGTCACTTGGGCAGTGGCCTGCTGTCCTATAGTGTCGGTCACTGTGAGCTGGTACGTGTAGTCTCCTTCTTGCATGGCAGAGAGCTGCAGGGTTGGGGTTCTAACACCCTGCATGTATAAACAGAGACAAGTGGAAAAGCAGACTCCCAGAATCACAACGTCATACAAGTCCTATTCCAGTCTAAAGGATGCACCTCGTTTTCTAAACCTGGTGAGTGCGGCATCAGACACTGCGGGACATCCTGTTAAAAGCAGAAGGTTCCCCTTTCAACGGAACAACCTTCCCAGATAGCAGCAGTTTCAGATAAAGTCAGAGTTCTCGCACGGGAGGGGAGTGGAGGAAAATGTGCAGAGATAACCAAGTTCAGTCTTTAGGACCCAAGCCAGAAAGGCCAGGAGCGTAGAACAAAAGAACACACTTTTGAAACCATGTTCTTCCTGCTGAGGCCACGCAGTGATCTTAGCACAGCTGCCTCAGGGGTGCGTGGCAGCAACCACAGATGCTACGTAGCGCCACACTGTCCCCGTGCCGCTCTGTGCGGATCCTGGAGCAGCCGAGACCCCGAACATGGGATCTAAACAAAAGCCAGGTGAAATGTGTGCCTTAAGTCATGCCTCCAATTTGGAAACACAGAGTGTCAGAATGAACATTATACACAATTTAGGGCAAACTTCCAAGGCAGGAACTTCCTCTAGAACAGTGGGCAAAACTTGGCAGCCTCTGGGCTGAATCCAGCTTGCAGACATTTTGTTTGGCCTGCAGTGTCTTAAAAGCTGGAAATTTTCTTTTTTTTGAAGATTTTATTTTTAAGTAATCGCTACCCAGCGTGGGGCTCAAACTCACAACGCTGAGCTCAAGAGTCACACGCTCCACTGATGAGTCATCCAGGTGCCCCAAAAGTCGGACATTTTCACATACAGTCTAGATTTCTGTTCTGTCTTGAAAAGCCGGCCTCTCTAGGAATACTGGGACCCCGCTGCCATGTGGCAACACCAGCTGGACCTGAGGCGCAGCTGACGCTTCAGTCGGGGATGCTGTCTGGTTTGCCACAGGCCCTAGTCAGTTTTATTTACTTATGTTACCTGCCTGGTGACGGATCTAGTCTCCTAAATATCTCCAGAGAGGAGATGCTCACCATCTAACCAGGTGGGCGACTCCAATTTGTAACAGAGCTCATTAAGATCTGCACCCTTGTATCATGATTTCAGGGTCATGAGATCGAGCCCCACGTCAGGCTCCACGCTGAGTGTGGAGCCTGCTTGAGAGTCTCTCTCTCCCTCTGCCCCTCCTCCCCACTCCCCTCCCAACCCGCTCACATGATGCTCTCTCTCTTAAAAAAAAAAATCATGGGCACCCTTGTGGCCTCAGAGTAGTCTGGCTCTCTGGAACCATCCTAGAATAGCTCCCCTTTCTCATACGGCCTTTTCCTTTAATACTAAACATTAAAGACAAAGGTTTTGGTAATGTGTTCCTTAAAGGCCCCTCAAATTTTCTTGGTTGTTTTTTTTTTTTAACTCCAATGTTCAACGTTCTATATAAATCTCACTTTGGTCATTAAAATGGGAGCAAAAATAAGCCTTGTAAGGGCACCCCAGTCCAGCAGCTGTGATTCTCCTGGGCAAGGAAAGACAGAAGCCACTCCCTCCTACCTGCATCTCCACCACCTTCCCCTTGCTGCTGGGGCTGAGTGACCACTCATAGCTGGTGACGCCATGGTCGTCAGTGCTCTGGTTCCCAAAGAGGGTGATGGAGTTCTGGGGCAGGGTGATCACTTGGTTGGGGCCCGCGTTGGCCACAGGGGGATAATCCACTGCTTTGTTCACGGTCAGGCTCGCAGTGGTAGAGCTGGTGGCTCCGTCAGAGTCTACGACAGTCAAGCTAGCAGGCGGAGAGAGGAGTGCGATCAGGGAGGGCTGGGGAAGAGGAGTCAGTCTGAGAGGACTGAGAAATACCAAGGCAGCAGGGGTACCAAATGGTAACCAATTCTTCACCCTTTCTTCTTGGAAAGGCAGACTACTAGGAAATGCTCACCCTGACTGAGTGCCAGGCACTGTTCCAGTGCTTCCTATCTCACGATATCTCACAACAGCTCTACAAAGCACGCTCCTCACTTTACTCCTTACGTATGCAAGGAGACGGAGGCACAGAGAGGTAACTTGCCCAAGCTCGAGGGGGGTCAGAATGTGAATCCAGGCACTATGTCGCCAGCACCGTTCTGCTCTGCCACCTGCACGGCTCTGTGAGCTGGGACCTTCACAGGCACTGTCTGACCTGACCCTCCCAACAACTGTATGAAGTAGGCGTCATCCACCTCCCTGTCCCGGAAGCTGAGAGAGGCTACGTCACCTGCCTGGGGCTACACAGCGAGCCAAGATGTAAGCCCAGTTCTCGGACTCCAAAGCCCAGAAACCAAGTTTTAAGAATAGATAGTCCCCGGCCCCTACAGCTGTGGAGTTCAAAGGCACCCCCCTAAATCGAGCAAGCTCTGACTGTAGCCTGCTCTCCTCCTGTCATCCTGCCTCAGCCATGCACACGTTGCAAGAAGGGACGTCCTGGGCAGACAGCCTCTGGGATGGACCAGGAGGGCTGGCTCCGGTAAGACAGGAGCCCGAGATGCAAATGAATTCTCCTACGCAACAGCCCCACAGTTTGTGCCAGTGTGAAACAGGATTTGCAAGAGGAAAAAAAAATGTTCATTTATAAGAGCAGGCTTTTACCTAAATGATGCCTTCCAGCTGAACAGCCTAAAGCTTCTCTTGCCACCTCAAAATGTGAGCGTAAGCAAGCAAGGAGGTTTGGGTTCCTTCCATTTTGCTGACAGAAAGAGGAAAAGCATAGAAAAGACATGTCGTTTGTTTAAATCTCTCCACCAGCCACAGACAGAGCCGGACATCTGTGGGGCTGCCTCCCACAGTCTCACCTTTTACCTAGGGTCTGAAGGACATCTGGGGGATTTGGGCCTTTAGAAAAAGAGCACAAAAACATCAGACACACAGACATGTGCAAATCAGCAAACATCTGAAGAAGAAAAATCCACAGAAGTTTTCCTCTTTTTCCAGTTTCCCTGTTGTTTTCACAGTTTGTTTTTGTTTTTTTAACATATCCTATTTGTCTCCTACTTCGGAGCAAAAGCAAATTATAGACGAATGGCAAGATGTCAGCCGCCCGTTCACTCTTCCACCTCAAACAGACCCGGGCTTGCCTGCAAGAATCCTGGCCCCGATGAGCAGCTGACCATAGGGCTGGGGAAAGAGGCCAGCGCCATGTCAAAGGAGGGGAGAAGGAAAAGTGAGTTGAACCAAACAGACTGGATCTTAATGCTAATCAAATCCAGTCCCATCATTTCATAAACGGAAACTGACAGAAAAAGAGAATCACCCCCAATACCGCATCCACGCAAACACTATGATTAAAAGTGCAGACTCAAGTCATGCTGCCTGTGTGACCTTGGGCAAGTTACTTAACCTCTCTGTGCCTAAATTTCCTAATCTACAAAATAATAGTGATTATAATACCCGCTATAAGGATTAAATTAGCTACTGTATGCACAGACCTCAGAACGGTACTAAACACATAACAGATGTTCAAGAAACAGGAGCTACTCTTGTTACTTTTTTAAAAAGGATCAACCTGACCCAAGCTAAATTTCATTAATGCCAGAACTCCTATATAAGAAATTGAAGGGAAAAACCAACTCATGTTTCCATTCTAAGCCAATGAGAAGACTTTAACCTTGTGGAATGGCAGCTGCCTTTCATCTGAAGTCTTAAGTCGATGAGAGTGCTGCTAAGTCATATTTATTTACATGGCAGGTGCTGTGCTAGGACCTTTGTCACTGTGCCTCTGGTAGTGTCAACACCTGGTTAATCGCAGATCCAGTGGGGAAGACAGACCCCCCACGAAGAAACCGCTGCACCACAGAGTCACTGGGTACAACAGTCTGGAGACAGACATATCCCCGCCTCTCGGAGGGACCTCAGGAGGGTCTACTCTGCCTCACAGAAAACTGAGTAGGTCCTTAAGGATGGGCAGAACTCCCACAGACTGAGAAGAGCATTCAAGGACGCATGAACAAAATACGTAAGGTCAGGTCGAGTGGAACAGAAAGAGCCTGGACTTGTTAGAGAATCTGCGCCTTGGTTCTAGCTGAAATGTGTGACCTCAGAGAAGTTAGTAAATACACTGAGCCTCATTTTCCTCAGATGTAAACTGAGTCTAGTATCATGTACGTATGGTGTTTGTACGATACTCACAGACAAGTGCTCTGTAACAGACAAGGAATGTTGCAAACCTAAAGAGTGTTACTCTAGAGTCAGCCTCACACTCTTACTAATCACATCCTAGAATGTCGCCACGAGTTCCCAGGACTATCTTTGAATCAAATTCTCTGAAACACCCCAACAGAGAAAGATCCCACAAATCATACTGAAATAAACCACTAGTCCAAAGTAAAGATTTTGAGATCTTGGAAGTTGAGGAAGCATTTACCAAAGGGAAGAGACAAGATGGGAATGGGTTCCTTCTAGATTTTTCCTGAGAAAAGGCACAGGAAGATGGGCCCTTTCACTTAATGACAGAAATCCTAAAAAAAGGTTTGGAGACCTGCCAGGCGCAGCTTTGGGAATGGTGAACTGTGGTGGGTCCTGATCTACTATGCAAGGACCGTTGCCCTAGAAACTTCTCACTGTTGTGACCACAACCACCAATAGGACTCAGAGAACTAATGGAACTAAAGACTCTATCACCAACCAAATCTACAATGACTGTGGTATCTGTCGGAGTTACTCCTAGAAGAATGTAAAACCCACAAGGGAAAAACATGGCCTAAGGGAGACTTGAAGGGTCCTAATTTACCTGAAAGTGTAGTTCCCAGGGACGAGCTTACTTAGTTTTAATATGGCCGTGTCTTCAGAAATCTTCTCTTCTCTCAGAGGTCCCTTAAGTTCCTCCCAATGGTATTGGACGATTTTATCATCATCAGTGCTTTCTTGACCATAAAGAAACATCAGTTACAACACGAGAGTGCTGGGTCTCAGCACTTACCCAGCTTACACAAACCAGGGCAACTACCCAGAGATGTGAGGCTAGGAAAACTTCATGAAATGACAGACTATCTCTCCAGAGTGTTTCTTCCCTAGGAATATTGGGTCATTCTGCCTCTCTATGAATATTCCACTGCGTAGTTTTCCAAGGACTCCAACACAGGTAACCTCTGGTTAAAATGCTACTGTATGAAAAAAGGAAAATCAAAAATTCTTAAACACATGAAAAGATACTCAACCTCACTAAAAATAAAAGAAACGCAAATTTAAATTACACTTCAGATACTATTTTTTTAACCTACCTGATTGGTGAGACCAAAGTTTCATAACACACGCTACGGGTCAAGGTGCAGAGCAAACGCTCTCCTGGGTCACTGTGGAAGCATACGGTGATACTCTCTACATAAAGAGCAATCTAGCAAAAGTTGCCTTTGCCCCTGCAGTTCCTCTCTGAGGACTTTATCCTACCGACATATCACCCATGTGTTAAATGTCACGCTTACAAGATTATTCACGGCAACATTCTTGGTAGCAGCAAAAGACCAAAAATTATGTAAATAGTCATCAATAGGGACTGACTGAAAACAAGTACACAGCCGTACGATGACACTACACAGCCATTTAATGGAAAGCTACGTAATTCTTAAGAGAAAAAAAAATGAAGAACTATTTCACGTACGGATTCAGAAAAATTCTTCAACATAGAGAAACAAGCATTGTATGTAACTGTGTACGCTGTGTTATCGTAAAGACTGTATATGTATTTTCTTACATATGCACAGAATGTCTCTAGAAAGAAACAAAATAATACCATTGACTGTCTGGAGGACGACTGGACAGCTGGGAGATGGGGTCGTAGTGATTCTCACACTATTGAACTTTGACCTATTCAACAATAGACAGTAAAATGGGGCTACGTGAACCCTTTCTACCACTCTTACAAGAGCGTCTTCCTGCTCTCTTCCCTCTTGGCTTGCTATTCTTCTACCCTCCTCCTCTTGCCAGTCCCATCTACATGAAATGTTTCACCCTGTTAGCAATTCCTCTGCTAGAGCAGTGACTGCCTCGGCCATAAAAACGGCTGCTGGTGGCAAGACAATCAGGGAGGCAGGGCCTTACTAGGCCTCCCAGGGGACCAAGCAAATACTGCTGAGATGACAGGCCTGAAACCCCCTGACACATAGCCGGGATCAGTGGCAAAGACCCAGGAGTCTTCTCATGTCACCCATCGGGGGACACTACTCTGAAGGGTAAAATGTCCACGAGCCCGGTCAGGGCATGGAGCATGTCCTGTGAGTCTCTCCGGGACGAGGCCGACAAGAATCTTATCAGGCAGTGTGTGCTGGGACAGCTCCCAGATAAGACCCTCTGTTACTTATCTGCTATGAGAGGAGGAGCTTTGTTTCCATAACTGAGAATGGTGACCTAAGCAAATCTGAAAACCAGCAAGTTTCATACAAAATAATGCTAAATACCTCATAATCCCAGTTTCTTACCATCTCAAAAGAGCAGAAATATTACTTCCAACAAGCCACATGGGGATTTTAAATAAGGCCTGTCTGGTTTTTACTTCCTAATCAGTTGCTTGAAATGGGTAGTTTTCCCATAACATGGTCAAGAAGATGGGCCTAAACAGAATGCAGCCATAAGTGACTCCAAATCTTCTTCTTCTTCTTCTTTTTTTTTTTTTTTTAAGTAGGCTCCACACCTAGCATGGAGCCCAAAGCAGGGCTTGAACTCACGACCCCGAGATCAAGACCTGAGCTGAGATCAAGAGTTGTACACTTAACCAAGTGGGCCACCCAGGTGCCTCTGGCCCCAAATCTTCTACCAGCATTTTCTACCACTGTGAACTAAAACATCATGCCTAGACAAGTACTCACGGCTGCCATCAATGACTGTAGAAGTGGTTGGCAGGGAGATCTCCTGGAACTGTGGTGACACGATGGCAACGGGAGGCCGGTTCTTCCGGGGCTCTGCAAGAAAACGACGTGGAAGAAACTGGAAGAGGGGCTTTATTTTATTTTATCTTTTTTCTAGCTGTTTTATTTTTTATTTAATTTTTTTAAAAGATTTTATTTATTTATTTGAGAGAGAGAATGAGAGAGAGAGAGAGCACCAGCAGGAGGAACAGGAGAGGGAGAAGCAGGCTCCCCGCTGAGCAGGGAGCCCAACATGGGGCTCAATCCCAGACCCCAGGATCATGATCTGAGCCGAAGGCAGACGCTTAACCGACTGAGCCACCCAGGCGCCCTGGGAGCTGTTTTGTTTTTGTTTTTGTTTTTTTTGTAAATTCATTTGTCAGAGAGCGAGCACAAGCAGGGGGAGCGGCAGGGAGAGGGAGAAGCAGGCCCCCGCTGAGCAGGGAGCCCAACATGGGGCTCAATCCTAGGACCCTGGGATCATGGAAGAGGGGCTTTAAAAATTATAGGAGGAACAGGCCTGTGTGGGTGAATTATAAATTAGTTTCCATTACATAACTGCTGGGTGCAGCACCACCGAATGGAAGGTCACACTAGGTTACCATTTTAGCATAAGACACGTGGAAGCATCAGAGCCTCTGCCACACCTGAGCACTCCTAAGACCATGCCTTGTGCATGCTTCCGATGCTCATGGGCTATCTTGTTCATGAGAAGGACTACAGCGGCACAAGCTGAGGAGAGGTGGACGAGAAACAGGCTTTGTGCAACCAGGGCTTCAACAAGCAAACTATCCCTCGGCACGGACTGTGTTGAAAAGATAACGGGTGATTTCTCAACCATCCCTGAGCTGATTGTGTCTAGGCCTGAGTAATGTCAGGGTCACAAACCACTCTGTCCACCTGAATGACTGTGAGCTACAAATCCAGTGGCCTTTTTTTTTTTTAGAAAAATCCGACGGTCTTTATGTTAAATGCATTTTTAAGAAGGTGAAAGGATTACCTTGGCTACAGAGTTCAAGGAACAAACAGAAAATCTATCACCAACAAAGACAGAACCCAGTATTAAGAATTTGTGCCAATGTGTGTGCCACTCTCCAACTTCCCCCAAATTTTCCTAAAAATGCAAAACAAGATACTTTGTTACTGCACTGTAATTTATCGATGGTGGATCACTTAAAAAGAATGATGGGATTTGATTTCCAAGGTGAAAGAAGACTGGCATGGTTTAAATGAGGAATTCCATGTGCAAAACCCATATCTGGAAAGAGATCGGAAAGAGCCAACCATTTGGCTGGTTCTCCTTTACATGCTTCTCCCAGGCTCCCGGCTTTCTTGTGTCTCCTAATCACAACACATGGTCCTCTCTCAGCATGACCTACTCGGAGAAGTAGTTCTCGGACAGCTACTGCTCAGGCCATACCGCACTGGGGGCCATGTGACTAATGTTTCTCCGCCCTAGAACCAAAGTATATACTCTGCCACCCTAACCTTTTACTACATTGAACTAGGAATTGCCCAATGAATAATGAATAAGAAAAGAAGAAGAAGAATGGGAATTAAAAACCCTTCAAGTCAAATCTCCCCCTCTCTGGGAATCCTGCAGAGGAAGCAATGGAGACTCAGCCAGGGCTGGGAAACTCATACCTGGTTTTACCGTCACGTTCACATAGCCTTCCCCATGGGCGTTTTGACCGTCCACAATCACTTTGAATTCATACAAGCCTGGAGTAAGCTGCAGAAGTGAGAGCAGATCTTTTAGACAACCGCAAAGAGCAGCAATTCTATGTAAAATAACACATATATCTGAACTTTCCATGCTGATACTGCATTCTCTTCTTGCATAATTTCCAAAATGGAGAGAGTAAACTAGCTGTGGAGATGATGAAACAATGAATTATAAACTAAAAAACCATAGCTTTTAATGTGAATCTTATTACTAGCTGACTCTGGAACAACAAAAGGGAATTCAATATCTCTGTACTCCCATTTTCCTTTCAGAAGAACATTAAGGGCCCAACCATCCTATTTCACAGAGTTATGAAATTAAAATAATCATCTCTGCAAAGAAAATCATTTTGTAAAAATACCAAATAGCTCCCAAATATCTGAATATTTTTCCCTTCTGATATCCACTAACTGTATAAACATAATATAAAAGAAAGAAAATCACCCACAATCCCACTGTCCTAACACATGAGTTAATCAGATTTCTCTTATTGCCTCCCAATCCTTGACCACATACAAAAAAATAGTTTTTAAGTAATTCATTTGTTCAGCCATCATTTACTGAGAACCAATTATGTGCTGGACATCATCCTAGGCTTGGGGTTTGGAGAGGAGTAAGATCAGATCACCACCTCAAGAAACTCGACTTTCAGAAAGGTCCAGTTCAAATCAAGGTGTGCCTCAAGCTTGTTGTTGTTGTTAGTTCGTGTCTTTTCCTAGCCCATATACAAGTACTTCTCTTCCGGTTTGTTGAAGCATTAGGGGGCAGACAACGTTTACCACAAGAACGCCTGTCAAAGTGGCTCACTTTCATCTGAAGGGCATTCCCGATGACGGGGACTGATTCTGTCATTCTCATCCACCTTCTCGTATTTCAGGACAGCCAGCTTAGCCTTCTCACTCTTCTGCTGGAAGACTTCTTCCTTCTTCTTAGCACCACCACAGAGTCTCAACACAAGATGAAGAGTGGCGTCCTTGTGAGCGCCGTAGTCACACAAAGTTCGGCCATCGTCCCGTTGCTCGCCAGCGAAGATCAGTGTCTGCTGATCAGGAGGAACTCCTTCCTTACCCTGGATCTCGGCCTTTACGTTTCCTACCGTATCTGAGGATTCAACTTCGACAGTGATGGTCGTCCCCGTCAGGACTTTCACAAGAATCTGCATCTTGGCGGCGGTTCCACCGCACACGGCAGATTGGAAAGAAAAACCTGCATCAAGCTTTTTATTGTTCTTTCTTCTATTCATTTAACATGAGCACCTTCCCCCACTATAATAGTCTTTTTAATCGTCCCTTTTATAGCGGCGGAATAGCGCACGAGTAAATGTGGCACGTCACATAAGCATTCCACCCTGTTGGGCATTTGGGTTGTTTCCAGACTTCTACTGTTATAGTCAATGCTGTGATGAACATCTTTCAGATGAATGAAGTTTTCTTTCTTCTGAATGATCTTCTTTGAGCAAATGCTAACTGACTAGTGTTCTTGATGTTTTTCTTCTCGTAAAGCTCTCATTCCTTGGCTTTCACTTCTCTGCCTACTCCTCGTTTCCTTCAGTTTCTTCGTTCTTGCACACCTCTCAGGACAGTGTTCCCCAGGATTCCAACTGCACTCTACACACTCTGTCTGGATGATCTCATGTATTACCATGGCTTCAAGTGTCATCTGTTAGAGGCTGGTGTGCAAATTTACCCCTCTAGCACAGACTCTGTCCTGATCTCTAGTCCCTGACTCCCAGCTACTTCCTGGACACCTCCACTCAAATGTTTCCCAGGTACCTCAAACTCACTCCGTCCAGAAAAGATTTAATCATCTGCAAACCTCATCCAAACTTGTTCCTGTGTTCTTGATTTTAGTGAATATCACCACTGTCATACCAATATCTACCCAGGTGCCTGAGCCAAAAGGCTAGAATGATCCTAGACTTCCTCCCCCAACACCGCCACCCCATCAATTGATCACCAGATCTTATTGAGTCGACCTCCACTGTATTCCTCACATCCACTCACTTCTCTCCATTCACAATGCCATCATCTTAGATTTCAACCATCATAGCACAGTTGTTAAAAAGCAAGAGCTTTAGGGAAAGTTCCGGTTCAAATCTACCATTTAATAGCTTTGTGAACTTTGGCTAAACTACTTTATTTTTCTAATTTTTACTTTTGTCATCTATAAAACAGATATTAGTATCTACACCTCGGGGTCATTACAAAGATAAAATGAAGTTAGTGCATAAAACAATTAGCACTGTGTCTGGCACATATTGTGAGCTTAACAGGGGTCTTTAAGTTTTATTTTATTTATTTGTTTTTTAACCCAGGCTCTCACCATCTCGCACCTACATCTTTCAACAGATTCTCCACTGGTTTCCCTACTTTTGAGTCTTACCTCCTTCAATCTGCAGTCAGGGTGAGCTTTCTAAACTGAAAATCTGAACTAGTCTTTCTGCTGTTTAAAACCTTTCAAAGTTCCATATTCCCTGTGGATAAGATTCACAGTCCTCACTCTGTGACCCGTGCATCTCGCCAACTTTGTGCCACTGCTCTTCTCACGCCAGAGGGTTCCAGTCACGCTGAACCACACAGAATTCCCTTTTTGTCACATTCTCTATTTGGCCCAGGGGACCTATTGCTTCCCCTGTGTGGGGTATCAGCACTCCACATTTTACCCAGAAAGTGAGTCACCTGTCATGACCCAGCCAGGTAAACTCTAAGAAACCAAATTCCCCAGGGCTTCGATACTCCCTGCACTGACCTAGTGCATCCCCTGTTACAACTGTCCGCTTCCGGCCAGTATCACCGGCGAGACTCTATTGTCCTTGAATGTGAAGATTTCGATCAATTCACTGGTAAATCCCCACTGCCTGACACATAACTAGTGTAGGATGAACAATTGTTGAAGAAAAAAAAGCACGAACGAATGAATGAGACTGCCTGGCCAAAGAATATGAACATTGTATGGTTCTTAATAACTACACTGAATCCCAAAAAAGACTGAGCCAATTTACACAGTCTTGTGGCCACAAAAAACGTAGCTTATCTCCCAAATTCTAAAATCCTTATGTTACCCTTAAAAGCTGTTTAGTGTATATTTTCGGCTATCACCACCATGCTTATACAGTCTTCTCACCATAAATGAACATTTGAGAATCATACACTAACAAATACTGGATGTCAGCCAGACTTTTGGAGGATTCACTTCTGAAAGATTGTTCCTGATTTAAGTGTGAACAGAAATTCTACAGTCTGCATTTTAGAAAATGGTCAGCACCTCTACGCAGCCCTGCAAGTGAGCGGAGGCACATTCACCTTGGAGAGTTTGAGGATCTGGGAGTGCTTCCCTTCCATCTCTCCGCTGTAGTCTTGCGGGTGAGTCGTCAGCTGCCAGTCGTAGGTGTAGGTCTCTCCTACGGAAGGGCAGTCACAAAAGTCATGAACACACACACCCACACACAAAGAGGGCAGCCGCACAGCCTGCCAAGAACAAATCTCTTCTAAATCTTGACAAGGCCTCAGTTGTTAAGATTCCGCCCCAGAGCCTGTAGGGAAACCAAACGTTTTGTTGAAAGAAAGGGAGGAATCTGCTGACTCAGCCACAGTCAGGGCTTCCTCCACCCTCTCCCAGCAGCGCTCTCTCCTGCCCCACACCCGGCCTCCCTTTGAGAGAAGCCAATCCTCCCGCAAAACACCAGGTTGCTCATGGTGTGGCATCACGGTGAAAATACATGCCCTCCCAACCACTATAGATGAACTCACTGGGAACAAAGGCCATTTACTTGCAAAACTTCTTTTGCAACAAAGAACAGCAATGACTTCTAAATAACATGGTTCAAAAATAGCTTTCTTACAGAGTGCTAACAATGCTTGTCTCACTGAGGTCATCACACCCTGGTGAGTTAAAAGAGCTACTTCATTCCTGCTGAGCTAGATAACACACTGCAGAAGATGGCAGGGGATGGCCCATTTAAAACAGGCCCCACTGAAATTAATTAAGATCAAATGAAGCATTAAATGGTCCTCATTGGTAGCTCAGACCATATGACTGGGTAGGGCAAGGACAGGATCCTGCTATCTAAACGGAATCCCGCCCCTGTGAAAGTGGTCTTAAAATTTTAGGGGGAACGAAATTCATATCTGACGAGGGACGGATGGGATTTGGTAGGAAGGCTTAGTTTATGTTACTACCCAGAAGTAAAAATAAAACGAAAAGAGAAGAAACCTCAAAAGAGTAACAGAGAATGGTCATCTCTTTCCTAGTTCATGAGTTCTAAAAGTAAGTTAGCACACAGAATCGAATTCCAAGATAGCCTTCATCTGAAGACCAGATTTTATTTTATAAGTCTGAGATGCAAGATCTATCACTCTTCCTTCCTCCCCGAAATACTAGGTTTGTGTTGGAGAGTCGTCAGCCCTGGGTAGCTCTCACGAATGTATTCCGTAGAAGTCAGGTCAGGTTTGAAAAGCAGGAAAGCAGCAGCAGCGTGGGACTGGTGCTAAGAGATGACCTTTCTTCCAATTAGAGTTGGAAATTTTTTTTCCACACAGAAAACAGACTCATACTAGTTTGGGAACTGACAATTTTATAATATCTCAGGCTGGCAGCACAATTTCAAGAACGGACAATATTCCTAGGACAGAAAAGCTTGGGGGATGAATTATGTCTCACAGCCAGAAATTTGCCCAAGGGCAGGAACAACTGAGGACAGGTCTGCTAGACAGAACACTGGTTTCGATGATTTAGGGCAGTGGTTTTCAAACCATGCCTCCGAACCCGAGAGGGATCCTGGGAGGTGCTTCCGGGGCTGCCACAAGACATGAGGGGGAGGAAGAAGCGGCAGAGCTGGTCCCGCTCACTTGTCCCCAATCTTTGAAAGTTCGAAATCAGCCATCTCATGTATCTGATAAAGGCTGAACAACCCTTGGAGAGGAGAGTTGACAAGAACCTGTTTCTCGACCCAGGTGTTTTAGACTTTATAAAGGTCTCCACTGTATTTTACCTGTAGTCTGTCCCTAAGCCCTCTTCATACAGAACCACATGCTGATCTACAAGGTGACAGCAACTCACAGACACGCACATGCGCACAGGGGTTAGACAAGAACATAAAGCAGAACCCACTGCTTTTCACAGAACAATGGAGCCAACTGCAGCTCAAGGCAGTTCTCACACCTCCATCTTCAAAGGCCACCAAAGTCACTCACCTTAACTTACCACCAGAGGGGGCAAGGATAAAGCTTCCCTGGAGGAAGGTGGAATGAACTGATAAGGAAACCTCAATTTGAGGGCAGAAATATGGAATGGGCAGGGCATTTAGGTTCTGGAAAAGTACTTCTGAATAATACCCTATTTGGTCTTAGGCCTATAAGTAGGACTACTATGTAAGAAAGATGTATACCTAAAATGGAAGGACCCCAACGTGAATCCTAGAGTATGGCATTCGACTTGACTAACGCTGTAATGAGAGTAGCATAAACCCAAAGCAATCATTTTCCACCCAAGTATGCTTCACTATTGTCATAGAAAGTCTTAAGAAGTGCACATGCATCTCTAAGCCAAATTTTGGTATATTAGTATATACTTCAAAGGTGAAAGGGATGCTCATATTATAAAAGTTTTCTTAAATAATGAATGCATCATCCCCTAATTTATGTATTTAATAAATATGACTTTTGCGCATCACATTGGGCTTGTCTTTTTTAAAAAAGATTTTATTTATTTATTTATTTGAGAGAGAGTGAGTGCACAAGAGCACAAGCAGGGGGAGGGAGAGGGACAAGTAGGGCTCAATCTCACAACCCTGAGAACACAACCTGAGCGGAAATCTAGAGTCAGACGCTGAACCAGCTGAATCACCCGGGCGCCCTGTCTTCCTTTTTTTTTTTTTTTTAATAAAATCTCTATTAGCCATAGTTTTAAATAACTCCTCTACAAGTTCTATATCTGCTATTTACTAGTTGTTTGGACACAATAAATAGGTTAACCTCAGTCTCAGTTCCCTCCTCTTTTAAAGGGGTATAATACAAACCTCCATTTAATGAGCGTCAGCTGTAAGCTAGGCACTGAAGTAGGTCTCTTATATACCGTTTCATTTTGCCCTTAAAGTAACCTTATGAAGTATAAATTATTATCCTCATTTTACTGAGAAAGAAATGGGAGCATAGAGATAATTTGCTTAAAATCATTCAGCTGGGGTGCCTGGGTGGCTCAGCCATTAAGCATCTGCCTTGCTCAGGTCATGATCCCAGGGTTCTGGGATCGAGCCCCGCATCGGGCTCCCTGCTCGGCAGGAAGCCTGTTTCTTCCTCTCACTCTGCCCTTGCTTGTGTTCCCTCTCTCGCTGTCTCTCTCTGTCAAATAAATAAATAAAATCTTTTTAAAAAATTTAAAAAATTTAAAAAATAAAAATTAAAAAAATAAAATCATTCAGCTAATGTCTGGCTGAGCTGGAATTTGAACCCAGGCTTGCCATCAAAGCCCATGATTTCAAACATTATACTGCCTCTCACACCAGATAAACATTTGTGCACGTGCATACAATAGCCTGCTCTCACAGGACTGCTGCAATGAGTAAATGAGTTAAGGTATTTAAGTATCATAAACTAAAACATTATCCAGATGTAACTAAGGGGATGTTTTACCTTTAAGTGGTTCTTGGAGAACATACGCATTTAGCTGAACTTCATTCTTAGGCAGGGTAATCTGGACACTCTTTCCAGCAGATACCACCAGTTCCCTTATAACTGGAAACAAAGAAAATACACAAGAGATAAGAAATTAGATCCAGACCACCTCATTCCTCTCCATCCTTTTGGGGCCAAATTTCTTTTATAAACAATATTCAGCTACTGCCTTTATTTCCTCATTATTTATCTACTCTCTAATCCCCTGAAATGTGATCCTGCCCCCATTTTTCCACTGAAACAGATCATCTGAGGTCACCACAAACTGCTCCTTAGCAAATCCAGTAACTATTTCTCAAGCCGCATCCTTCACTGCAGTGGCATCTAATACTGCTGACTGCCTCGTTATTAAAACTCTCGGGTTATCATGACACCATATTATTCTACTTCCATTCCTTTGTCTCTGAGTTTTTCTCCACAGTATTTTAACTATAGTCTAAGCCCTCTCTATATAGTACTTTCCAAGGAGTTCAATAATCAGAGTTCGACAGTGTTTCAAGGATCATCTTTATACTGACAAACAACTTTCTAATAAAATACATCTATAAAGTTCCTAAAAGAAAAGCCAAATGTTGATCACAAGCCCGGCCTTAATTTCTTTCTATTCCAATCGCTACAACCATAGACTTAGGTTATTCCAAGAATCTTAACTGGTCTTCCCTCTGCCAGCACTCCCCACTCCAATCCATTCTGTCTTCCTAAAACACCCACCACCATTAGTTTTTCTAAAATACTCCCCCCATCACGTTACTCTCTTACTTAAGACGCCCCACTCCCACACCACGTTCAAGGCCAACTGCTAACCTGGCATTAGAGAACCATTATCATCTGATCACACCACCTCACCCTTCCTACCCAATTCTGCCTTTAATTATATTCATTTTCCCTCTTGTGCTCCACAGAAGACATGGTCTACTCTTGGGGACTTTACTAATGCTATTTCCTTCAACTGGGGTGTATGCTTTCTTTACTCTCAATCAGTACTTTGTTTCTAGCTTAAAGCCAGTCTTCTCCCCAACAAATCTTCCCAGACCATTTCAGTTCAAACTTATCTACTTCCTGGAGTACCTCAGCATTTTTGGAATACCCACGTCAGCTAATAGCTATACACGGTCTTCACACTGTTTCAATAGCTATTTCATACATGTCTGGGTTTCTCAACCTTGGCACTACTGACATTTTGGACCAGATAACTCTTTGTGGTGGGGGGTGGGGGAAACTGTCCCGTGCACTGTAAGACAGCTGGCAGGATCGCAGGCCCCCCACCCACTAGGTGTCAGTAGCACGCCTCCTCCAGAACTGTAACAACGAAGCATGTTTGCAGGTTGCTGAGAACCACTGTTATATAAATCTTCTTTCTCTGACAAAAATTATTATTTGGTAGGGGACCGAGGAACTAGAGAGCTTAAAGCAAACAAAGGGCTGTCCACCCATACTTCAGGGGTAAGGACTTCCTAGGCAAACATGGAATTTGAGATGTATCTGTCCACTTGGCAACACTGCCCTGAGGAAGAAATGGAATCTTCCTTATGGAAACGTCACCATTTAGACAGCCTAGGAGGTTGAATAAGAATTCTCCGAAGTGACTTTCAAAAAAAAAAAAAAAAAGAAAGAAAAGGAAAAGAAAAGAAAAGAAAGGAAATAGAAAACACTATACTCAGAAAGAGTATAATGGACAAAGATACAGTTACTCAAACCCTTCACAATTACACCAAAAATTATAGGCATTCTGCCTGAACATAAAAACTACTTTAGTGCCTCAGGACTGAAGCCCCCAAAATTTCATGTTATATGACCATGAATGAAGAGCCTAGGAAATCAAAAATCAGCAAAAATTCATTTTCACGGGCTTTGCTTCACCCCGTTGCCTCTTTCAGGGGATAAAGATCAAGTTAGTTTCCTTGATTAACCATTTCCTCCTAATACCTTAGAACAGCACTCATGAAGCACAGACTTGTTGTTAAGGCAACACTGTTTATAAATCTCCTCCATATGGATGAGTTGCTTTAAAAATAAAGATGCTGCCAAAATCAGAAAGACAAATATCTGACCTACAATCAGCCATTCAGAGGCAAATAGGTACAAAGATCCAACTTTCTTCCCAGTGGCTTCTGTTTGTTTGGTTCCTTGAACATTACTTAATTTAATCTTGTGCCTTTAAATCCCAGGCACAGTGGAATCTGGCTCTGGGAAAATGAGCCTCATTAATTCCCATAGGCTGGGGACTGTTGAGGAAAGGATGGAGAGCCCCAAGTCCTATGATTACAGGAACAAAGACAGGATTATTTTTTCTCTAACCTACAGTACTCAAAAGTCATGCCTCTCTCCTTTCCTTGCACTAAAGAGAACACTGTGATCAAATGCTCTACTCTTCCATCCTATCTCCAAGGGCAGAAGCAAAGAGCCTCACCTGGGTATGGTGCTGAGGTGCTCTGGAAAGAGGCCTGGGGGTTAGGGGTAGCATAACTGTAGGATGGAGCCACTGGCAGAGGGGTAGAAATCTGGATTTTCCCAAGGCTTTTTACTTGCTGAGCGCTAGGCGTAGTACCAGGATCCTCTGATGTCTCAGGTTGGACCGACACATTCTTTGACCAACCAGGAATCTCCGCAGTCAGGACGGGGGTTAAGGGACTGGAAATTATGACTGCCTTGTGGACCTAAAGAAATACAAAATTCATTTGAATAGGCAAAAGTTATACCGCCAGTTTTTTTAGGTTGTGTCTCATAAAATAATTGCACACTAAATGTTTTTATGAAAAATGCAGAACTGTCAAAAATATTAAAGGAACTAATCTCACTACCCAAACTGGTGTTAAAATGTTGTTATAAATCTTCCCAGTCTTTCTCTCTATGCAAAGAGGTTTGCTTAAAACAAAATAGTAATAATCATCCTATGTATACTTTTATCTTCTTTTCTCAACATTTATATTCAATCTTTCTACAAATACTTATTAAGCACTTATTATGAAACAGGCCTTGTATAATATAAAATATAAATAAAATATAATTGCTGTGCTCAACGACTGCACCATCTAGTGAGAGAGAGAACAAAAAACATAAGAAGCCAAAAGGATAAATACACCTATGAAAGTTACGATGAACCAAAAAAGTACAGTCTGAAGAGTACTTAATTCCTCTCTTGGAGAGGGAGCGTGTGAAGAAGGATGGATGGATGGATGGATGGATGGATGATAGATAGATAGATAGATAGATACATACATACATACATACATATAGGCATTTTCTAGAGGAGAGTCCTAAGCTGAGTTTTAAAAGGTAAACAGTTGTTTACTAGACAAAAGGCTGAGGAGAGATGAGTATAGGTACAGGAAATGAGATCAGCACGGCTTGTGCTGGGAACTGAGAGTCATAAGCAAAGTGAGAGGCATGAAGTAATGGAGGATGAGCTGGACTGACAGTCAAGGGCCAGACTAAAGAAGACATATGCTAGTCTAAAGTGCCAGGTACTGGTGAGCAATCATAGGGTTGTATACAGGGAAGTGACAACGTCAGATTTCTGCTTTAAGTGGATCATTCAGGTTGCTGCACCACGTAAGGGTTTGAAGAACGAAGTCAACAGCATAAATACTACAATACTACTTAGGAGGGTACTGCATTCATTCAAATGAGAAATGCTGAGTGGCTGAACAAAGCTGGTAGTACGGATTTTTTAAAATCAACTTAACTGAAGTGTAATTTACACAAAATAAACTGCACACATTTAAAGTGTATAGGTCTATGAGTTTTTTTTTTTTTAAAGATTTTATTTATTTATTCAGTAGACATAGAGACAGGCAGTGAGAGAGGGAACACAAGCAGGGGGAGTGGGAGAGGAAGAAGCAGGCTCATAGCGGAGGAGCCTGATGTGGGGCTCGATCCCAGAACGCCGGGATCACGCCCTGAGCCGAAGCCAGACGCTTAACCACTGTGCCACCCAGGCGCCCCAGGTCTATGAGTTTTGACAAGGGTATATACCCACGTAACCACAATCAGGACAGAAATTTCGATCAGCCCCAGATCAGCCCCAGAAATTGGCTCATTTCCCTTTGCAGTAAATTCCTACCTCCACCCTTAGGCTCATGCAACCACTGATATGTTTTCTGTCCCCACTAGTTAGTTTGGGCTTTCTTGTATTTCATATAAAATTAATCACATACATATTATTTTCGTTTCTGGTTGCTTTCACTCAACATAATGTTTTCAAGATTCATCCATGGTATTGTGTATACAACAGTAGTTACTCCTTTTTATGACCAAATAGTATGCCATTCTAGAGTTATACCAAAATTTATTCATCCATTCATCTATTGATATTTGTTTTCAGTTCTCAGCTCTTATAAATAAATCTGCTATAAAGGTTTGAAATCCAAAGTTTCTGTGAACGTGTGTTTTAATTTATTTGGGGTGAATACTCAGAAGTATTTATTGCTGGTTACATGGAAGTGTATGTTTAACTTCATAGGAAACTGTGCACAGTACACAAAAGCGGCTATCCCATTCTGCATTTCCACCAGCAGTGCCCGAGAGTCCAGCTGCTCCATGACCTCACCAATACTTGGTGCTCTTGGTCTTTTTATTTTTTGTCATTCTAATGGTATCTCACTGTGATTTAATTTGCATTTTTTGGATGACTAATGAGATTGAATATCTTTTCATGCGTTTATTGGCCAGTCACAGATGTTCTCTGATGAAGTTTATTCAAATCTTTGTCCACTTTTTTTACAACTTTATTAAGGCATAACTGAATATATTTAAAGTGTGCAATTTGACAAATTTTACCATATGCACACACCTACGAAACCCTCATCACCATCAAGATAATGAACGTCTCCATCATTTCCAAAGATTCCTCATGCTCGTTTGTAATCCCTTCTCCCAACTCCCAGCCCCAAGCAACCACTGCTCTGCTTCCAGTCGCCATAGATTAGTCTGCGTCTTCTAGAATCTTATATAAATGGAATCACATTGTATGTACTCTTTTTGTCGGCTTCTTTCACTCAGCAATATTATTTTGTTGGTCCATGTTGCTGTCTCTATCAATAATTGTTCCCTTATGATTGCTGAGTACCGTTCTGTTACATGAATATACCACAATTTGTTTATTCATTCACCAACAGATGGACACTTGGGTTGACTCCAGTTTTTACCTATTATAAATTGAGCTGATATAAATATTCCTCTATACGTCTTTGTATGAACATATCCTTTCATTTCTTTTGTGTAAATATCTACGAGTAGAATGCTGGTCATATGGAAGATATGCCTTTAAATTTTTAAAAACTGCCACATTACTTTCCAAAGTTGTTGTGACATTATATAGTCCCACCACCAGTATAAGAATTCCAGTTGTTCTACGACCTTGCCAGAAACTGGTTTTGGAAGTCTTTTTAAGTTTAGCCATTATTGAAGTGTGTAATGGCATCTTACTGTGGTTTTAATTTGCATTTTCCTAATGATTAATGATGTTAAGTATCTTTTCATGCACTTACTGGACATCTATTGTACAAATTCTTTGCTGGACTATCTGTTCAAATCCTTCACTTTATTATTAGTTTTCTAATTAAGTTACAGGAGCTCTCTATATATTCTAGAAACAAGACCTTTGTTAGGTATTTCATTTGCAAATATGCTTTCCCAGTCTGTAGCTTGCCTTTTTGTTTTTCTTAGTGGTGTCTCTTAAATAGCAAAAGGTTATAATTTTTTAATTCTATCATTTTTTTCTTTTATGGTTAATGCTTTTAGTGATATTATTTAGTTTATTTATTTATTTAGTGACAAAATCACAAGAAGGTTCTCCTGTTTTCTTCTACAAGTTTTATAATTTTAGCTCTTAAATTTAGGTCTATGATCCATTTTGAGCTAATTTTTCTGTATAGTGTAAGAGCCGATGTTCATGTTTTTTCATACAACTATTTAATTGCTCCAGCATCCATTTATTGGAAAGATTATCCTCTTCCCATCAAATTGCCTTGCCACATCAATTAACCATATTTGTGCAGGTTTATTTCTGGACTGTATTCTGTTTCACTGATTTCATCTATCTTTACACTAAAGCACTGCTTTGATTATTGCAGCTTTGTAGTAAGTCTTAAAGTTTGAGAGTTTAAGTCCTTCAACTTTGTTGTTCATTTTCAAGATTGGTTTGACATTCTAGGTCCCAATCCATGAACATGACTTTATCAGTTTCCTAGGAATGCCATAACAAATTACTACAAACAGCGTGGCTTAAAACAAAAGAAACTTACTCTCACGGTTCCAGAAGCTAGATGTGCAGAGCCACAATCCCTCTGAAGGCTTTTGGGGACAACCTTCTCTGCCTCTTCCAACACCCAGACGCTCTTAGCATTTCTTGACTTGTGGCAACTCCCCTGTACTTAAGCTGAAGAATCAGAATTCCCCCACCACAAAATGTTGCCATTGTCACCTCTGCTCAGTTTTTTTGTTTATTTTATTCTTGTTTTTATTTTAGCCTGACTTCCTAGGTGTCACCCTGTATCTGCATAGTTTAGGAGTCAGCCAATGATTTGGGCAGAGGTCACTTAAACACATTAAGCCCATAAAACTTCACCCTCTGTCAATCCACCTGTGTGTTCCTTGGGGAATGCATTCAAAGTTGCAGCCACTTCTCAAGTCTCCCTTGCTTTTTAGCTTTTACCAGGCTCTCTTAGGTATCGTGCACATGCAGGTAGTTTCTCAGTCAGCCAGGGATGTATGGAGAGCTTATCTCAGCCCTTCTATAGCTCTCTTATTTTCAAGATCTTCCCATTAAGTTTCTGGCAGGTTCACCACTCACCCTAACAGGCAGTGCAATCTCAGGTTAGCAAAGCTGTGCATTCTCTCCATTCATTCCCAACTAAGTTTGCCACTTTTAGTTGGCAAAGCCATAAGTTTTCACCCTCTGCCCCAAGTCTGCCGACCCTCTAGAAAAGTTGCTAGTTTTCACGTTCAACCATACACTGGTGAAACTACGTTTCTCGGCACCTGAGCTGGAGTGGAAGTGGACACTGATGGGGGATGCCCCGGGAAGAAGACTACAGACACCCACCGTACTTGCTCAAAGCATTACCAGCTTTTCAAGACAAATGCTTCCCCATTTGCTTCTGCCTCTATTATGTTTTTAGTCGCCTGAAATATGTTTTTGACAATTCTGTCCAGTTTTATACTTATTTTTTCAAGGAGAAAATCAGGGACCCCCTCATGATGCCATAAGTGGAAGTTCTCTCATTTCTATTTTCCCATTTTTAAAAGTGTTCACATTTCTTTTTGAAATTCCTTAATTGTTCACTCACTAAAACCACTTTCCTTTAACTTTCTTTAGTCTTCTGACCATACACTGAAGTCTTTGACTACTAACTACGATATCTGAGTCAAACTGGAGTTGGTTTCCATCGACTATTTTTCCCCCTGAGTATGGGTCACTCCCTCCTGTTCCTTTGCTTGTCTAACAGTTTCTGTTTGAATATTGGACATCTATGTATGGATTTTACTGTGCTTTCTTTGGGGCTGTATACAGTAATTTTTTTTTCAAGTAGGCAAGTAACTTACCTGGACTTAAACTATAGAGTTTGCTTCCCCTGCAATGTGCAGCAACTGATAGCTCTGTGTAATTCTTGCAGCTGCTTGTTTAGCCTGGTCCCCTGCAGGTGTTCTTGTTCAGCCTGATGATTAGGTAAGAATTTTGCCATAGGTTACACTCAGAATTGGGCCTGCTCTCTCTGTACTCTCTTTACTTCATGAGATCACTCCCTAATTTTTCAGCCTTTGACTCTGTACTCTGACTCCCCAAGTCAGTAAAACTTGAGGTTTCTGCCATCTGTGCTACCCATGGTTGAGGAATTCACAGAGCTCACCTGGCATTAGGTTCTGTCTTTCAAAGACAGAACTCTGCCTCTCTGATCTCTGCCTGTTTATTTTACCATGCCCTCTGGATTCTTCCTATGTGGGTGTAGTTTTAATAGAGTTTCTGGTCAGGTTATGGGTTTCACCATCTTCTATGGGTTTTTTTTTTTTTTACTTTCCCTTAAGTTTTCAGGTAATTTTTCTATACTGAACTCTGTTCTTTGGCACCATAAGAAAATAAGACTGAGGTTTTCCACAGCCACTTTCCTCTGCTGTGGGAGTTAGTGAATGCCCTTAGGCAAAATTTTTAAAAAGCTGCAGACTCAAAATTCTTATCACTTCCAGTTGCTGTTTTTCAAGAGTAAGCTCTCCTCTAGTTTCTGTCTGCTTTTGGATCCTTTCCAGTTTCCTTAAATACATTTTTTTTTTTACATATTTTATAATTATTGTCTGTAGGAGGATTCAGGAGACCACTTTACTCTGCCACCATTACTGGAAATTCCTCCTGTGGGATGGATTTTAAAATATTAAGGATCTAATATTTGTGAAGCTGAAATGCATCTGGGACTTGGGGTAAAGAATCTAAGATGACTCCCATGTTTCTAGCTTGACTTGAGGGACTAACTATACTGGTGTCAAAAACTAAGATAGACTACAAAGGAGCAACTTTAAGAAAATAACAGGCAAGTTATGTTTCAGACATACTGAACCTGAGGTACAGCTGAGAAATTCAAATAGAGACCCAGGGTTGGAATCAAGTTCCCAAAGATAGCAGCTGAAGCCATGGGAATAAATAAGCTTGCCCAAGACGAGCAAGTAAGGAAAGGAAACGAGACTTAAAAACAGAATACTTGGGAATAACAATGTTCCTGTAATGAGGAAAAATATCCATTAATTAAAACTGACCCAGAAATAACAGAGATACCAGAACTGGTAGACAAAGGTATTAAAATAATTACTACGATTGTATTCCATATATTCAAGAAGCTACGGGAAAGATTGCATGACTGCATACCTTAAGTAGAGACACAGAAGATATTTTTTTTAAAAGACCCAAATCAGGGGCACCTGGGTGGCTCAGTCAGTTAAGTGTCCAACTTCTGGTTTTGGCTTAGGTCGTGATCTTGAGGTTGTGAGTTCAAGCTCCATGTCAGGCTCTGAGCTCAGTGAGGAGTCTGTTTGAGATTCTTTACCCCTTCTTCTCCCGCCCCCACTGTTCTTCACCCCCCCATACACACTCTCTCTAAAATAAATAAATAAATGAACAAAATCTTAAAAAAAAAAAAAGACCCAAATCAAGCTTCTAGAGATGACTATTATAATGTCTAAGATGAAAAATAACACTGTAGAAATGTTTCTTGAACCATGCTATGATGAAGGTACATTTATCCTGGCTTATGTATAGACACACACATAAAAACACACTGTAAAGATTTACTGGCAGGGTAGACAGTGCAGAAGAAAAGATCAGTAAACTTAAAGACATATCAACAGAAATGATTCAAAATGAAACACACAGAGGAAAAAAAATGAAAAGAAATGAACAAAGCAGCAGGCTTTAGGAGAGAATCCTCTTCCTTGCTTTTCCCATTTTCCAGAGGCCCACCCACTTTCCCTGGCTCATGGTCCCCTTCCTCCATCTTCAAAGGAAGTATGTTGTATTTCTCTGTGTCTGTCTTCCACAGTTACATTGTCTTCTTCCCCTTTTAAGGACCCTTGTGTTTAAACGGGGCCTACCAGAAACTGCAGCATAGTCTTCCTATTTTCAGGTCAGCTGTTTAAGAACCTTAATTCCATCTGCAACCCCAATTCCTCTTTGCTATGTAACTTAACATATTCACAGGTTTCTGAGCGCAGGACATTGACCTCCTTAGGGGGACCATTATTCTGCCTATCACCATGAATAAATCAACAAAAGGAAGTAAAATGGAATAAAATAATACTCAGTTAATTCAAGGGAGAGCATAAAAATAGGGATAAAATGAAAGAAGAACACGTGGGACAAACAAATAGATACTAAGGTGGTAGATTTGAATCCAATCACATCAGTGGTCACATTAAATAGTCTGTACACCCCAATTAATCAGCAGACATTGTCAGATTAGATAAAAAGCAACATCCAACTATATGCAGCCTATAAGAAATCCACTTTAAATACAAAAACACAAATAGGCTAAAAGTAAAAACATGGAAGAAGATACATTACACTAATACTAACCAAAGAAAGCCTGATTGACTATATTAATAGCAGACAAAACAGATTTCAGAGCAAAGAATGTTTTTAAGATTTTTTAAATTTATTTATTCGAAAGAGATAGAGACAGCCAGCGAGAGAGGGAACACAAGCAGGGGGAATGGGAGAGGAAGAAGCAGGCTCATAGCGGAGGAGCCTGACGTGGGGCTCGATCCCATAACGCCGGGATCACGCCCTGAGCCGAAGGCAGACGCTTAACCGCTGTGCCACCCAGGCGCCCCTCAGAGCAAAGAATATTAACAGAGATAAAGAAGATAATTTTAAGATGATAAAAGGGTCAATTCACCAAGAGGACATAACAACCCTAAACATCAACACAGCTAATAAAACTTTCAAAGTACATGAAGAAGAAGCTGTTCTAACAGGAGAAACAGATATATCCCCAAATACAGTGTGATATTTCATCACCTCTCAACTGATAGAAACTAAAGGAAAACAAGGATATAGAAGATCTAAACAAAAGTAACTAATTTGACCTTTTTGACATTTGTAGAACACTCACCCAACAACAATGGCAGGATACACAGTCTTTTCAAATGCACAAGGAACATTTACCAGGATAGACCATTTTCTGAGCCATAAAACTGGTCTCAATGCATTTAAAAGGATTCAAGTAAGGCAAACCATAAGAGACACTGAACTCTAGGAAACAAACTGAGGGTTGCTGGAGGGGAGATGGATGGCGGGATGGGGTAACTGGGTGATGGGCATTAAGGAGGGCCCTTGATGCAATGAGCACTGGCTGTTATATGCAACAGACGAATCACTAAATTCTACCTCTGAAACTAATGAAAAAAATGTTAAGAAAAAAAAAGGATTCAACTCATACAATGTTCACTGGCTACAATGCATTAAGTTACTGATCAATAATACCACAATATTTGGGACCCCCCCCCAAAATATTTGGAAACTACATAACATACTTCTAAATAACCCAAGGATCAACGAAGTAGTCAGAAAGGAAATTTAAAAGTATTATGAATTGAATTGACACAAAATATCCAAATTTGTAGGATGCAGCTAAAACAATACCTAGAAGGAAATTTATAGCACTAAAATGCCTATGTTAGAAAAGAAGTCTCCAATTAATGATTGAGATTAAACCTTAAGAAACTTAGAAAAAGAGCAAATGAAATATAAATTATAAAGAAGAAATGAAATACTAAGATCAAGGCAGAAATCAATAACACAGAAAAGCAATAGAGAAAATGAATGAAACCAAAGTTCCATTAAGAAAATCTAGCTAGTCTGATGAGAGGAGGGGGCTGGGAGGGAAAGAGAACACAAATTACCAATATTAGGAATGAAAGAGGTTCTACAGGTATTACAAGGGCAATAAGGGAATACTGTGAGCAACTTTATGCCGATACATTTGACTACTAGGATAAAATGCACAAATTCCCTGAAAGACACAATCTGCGAAAGCTTACTCAAGCAGAGCTATTATAGATAATCTAAATTGCTATGTATCTATTATACAGTTTGAATTTATCGTTTAAAATTTTCCTACAGAGGTGCCTGGGTGAGTCAGTTGGTTAAGAACACAACTCTTGATTTCGGCCCAGGTCATGATCTCAGGGTCATGAGACAGACTCCACACCCACTGTGGAGCCAACCTAAGATTATCTCTCTGCCCCTCCCTCACTCGTGCTCTCTCTCCAAAAAATAAAATAAAATTAAAATAAAATAAAATAAAATAAAATAAAATAAAAATAAAACAAAATAAAAATTTCCTGCAAAGAACTCCATGTCCAGATAGCTTCACTGGGGAATTATACGGAATATTTAAGGAATAAATAGTACCAATTCTACAGAAACTTTTCCAGAAAATGAAAGAAGAGTAAAAATTTCTCAGCTCATTTTATAAGGCCAGCATTACTTTGATGGTAAAATCACAGGCTAATATCCCTCATGAACATAGATTCAAAATTCATTACAAAATTTTAGTAGATCAAATATAATAATACATAGAAAGGATAATATATCATGACTCAGTGGGGTTTATCTCAGAAATACAAGGTAATTTAACACTCAAAATCAATCAAGTTATTCACCATGGTAACATACTGAAAACAAAAACCCATATGATCATGTCAATAGTTGTAAAAAAAAAAAAAATTGACAAAACCCAGCATTTATTCTTTTTTTTTTTTTAAGATTTTATTTATTTATTTGACAGAAAGACAGCCAGCGAGAGAGGGAACATAGCAGGGGGAGTGGGAGAGGAAGAAGCAGGCTCCCAGCAGAGCAGGGAGCCCGATGCAGGGCTCGATCCCAGGACGCTGGGATCACGCCCTGAGCTGAAGGCAGACGCTTAACGACTGAGCCTCCCAGGAGCCCCCCAGCATTTATTCCTGATACAAATTCACATCAACTAGGAACAGAAAAGTATACTTTCACCACTTTCATGCAACATTGCAGTAGACGTTCTAGCCAGTGCAATAAAGCACCCACATTGGAAAAGAAGAAGTAAAATGGGGGTGCCTGGGTGGCACAGCGGTTAAGCGTCTGCCTTTGGTTCAGGGCGTGATCCTGGCGTTCTGGGATCGAGCCCCACATCGGGCTCCTCTGCTAGGAGCCTGCTTCTTCCTCTCCCACTCCCCCTGCTTGTGTTCCCTCTCTCGCTGGCTGTCTCTATCTCTGTCGAATAAATAAATAAAAATCTTAAAAAAAAAAAAAAGAAGTAAAATGGTATTTATTCACAGACGTGATTATAAATAGAGAAAATCTAATGGAATCTACAAAAAACCTCCTGCAATGAATAAGTGAGTTTACCAAGGTTTCAGGATATAGGATCAATATACAAAAAGTAACTATATTTCTATATACTAGCAACAAACAGAAACTGAAATTTTTTAAAACTGCTTCTTTTGGAGGGCATTTTATTTTTTTAAAAAAAAGATTTTATTTATTTGACAGAGAGAGAGAGAAAGCACAGGCAGAAGGAGCAGGAGAGGGAGAAGCAGGCTCCCCACTGACAGGGAGCCGGATGTGGGGCTCGATCCCAGGACCCCGGGATCACACCCTCAGCCAAAGGCAGACGCTTAACCGACTGAGCCACCCACGCACCCCTTGGAGGGCATTTTAAAAACTGAATTTTTAAAATGCCAATTACAATAGCACCAAAAATATGAAATACTGAGGGATAAATGTGACAAAATATGTGCAAGATCTCTACCCTGAAAGTACAACACATTGCTGAGAGAAATTAAGGATGATGTAAATAAAAGGGAAGATATACTGTATTCACGGATCAGTAGACTCACTATTATTAGGCTATCAATTCTCCCCAAATTGAGCTACAGACCCAACATAATCCCAATCAAAATCCCTGAAGGCTTTTTTTTTTTTTTTAAGATTTTATTTATTTGACAGAGAGAGAGACAGGGAGAGAGGGAACACAAGCAGGCTTCCCGCTGACTGGGGAGCCCAACGTGGGGCTCGATCCCAGGATCCTGGGCTCATGACCTGAGCCGAAGGCAGACGTTTAACGACTGAGCCACCCAGGTACCCCTCCCAGAAGGCTTTTTAGAAATAAATTGACAAGGTGATTCTAAAATTCATATGGAAATATAAAGGACCTAGAATAGTCAAAAAATGTCTGATAACCAAGAACAAAGTTGTAAGATTTACATCATCTGAATAAAAGACTTATTACAAAGCTATACTTATTGGGGCACCTGGGTGGCTCAGTCGGTTAAGCAGCTGCCTTCATCTCAAGTCATGATCCCGGGGTCCTGGGATCGAGCCCCACGTTGGACTCCCTGCTCAGCAGGGAGCCTGCTTCTTCCTCTCCCTCTGCCATTCCCTCTGCTTGTGCCTGCTCCCTCTCTCTCTTTCTCAGATAAATAAATAAAATCTTTACAAAAAAACAAAGCTATCATTATCAAGACAGTACAATGTTAGGGCACCTGGCTGGCTCAGTCGGTAGAGTATATGACTCTTGATCATGGGTCATGAGTTCAAGCCCCCACACTGGCCTTAGAGTTTGCTTTAAAAAAAAAAAAAAAAGACAGTGTTGTGTTGCTATAGACAATATATCAATGTAAACAAAACAATGGAACCAAACAGAGTCCAGAAATAGATTCATACACATATAGTTAACTGATTCTCAATAAAGGTGAAAAGCAAGTCAGTGGAGAAAGGACAGAAAAAATATGGTGTTAGCACAACTGGATATTCATATGGCAAAAAACAAAACAAAACCCTTCCATCCATAGCTCCAACCATGCACAAAAACATCCTGGACCTAAATTTGAAAACTTAAAATTATAAAACTTTTAGAAGAAAAGTTAGGAGAAAACCTTTCTAAAATATAATACCAAAAGCATGACCTATAAAGAAAAAAACTGACAAACTGTCTAGACACCATCAAAAATAATATCTGCTCTTCAAAAGACACTGCCAAGAGAATGGAAAGACAAGCCACAGATTGAGAGATTATTTACAAATCAAATAGTTGATAAATGACTTATATGCAGAGTATATATGTAAGAGGATAACCCAGTTTTTTAAAATGGGGAAAAATATAAACAGACACTTTACCAAAAAATATATGAAAGGCAAGTAAGCACATGAAAAGATGCTCCATATCATTAGTCATGAAGAAAATGCAAAGAAAAACCACAATGAACTACTATTACACACCTATTACAATGTCCCAAACTAGACTCACCATACAAAGTTTTGGTGAGAATTCGGAAGACCTAGAACTTTCATATGTTATTAATGGGAATGTGAAAGGGTACAACTGTTTGGAAAAAACAGTTTGGCAGTTTCTTATAATATTAAATGTATACATATGACCCAGCCATTCCACTCCCAGGTATCCAAGAGAAATTAAAGCATATCCCCATAGGAAGACATTAACACAAATGTTCCTAACAGCTTTATATGTAGCCAAAAATCTAGAAACAATTCAAACATCCGTCAACAGGTGACTAGATACACAAATGATACATCCATGCAGTGGAATACTATCCAGCAATTAAAGGGAACCAACTACATACTATGTAGTATGGGACACACACTACAACAAGGATGAACATCAAAACATGATGCTGAGTGAAAGGAGCCAGACTCAAAGGACTATGTATTACACGGTTCCACCGACACGAAAAGTTCAGACAAGGCAAATTTACAGAGAAAGAACAGATCGGTGGATGCCTGGGGCTGGGAGCAGGAGTAGGGATGGCACAAGGGAAGTTTTTGGGGTGATAGAAATGTTAACAAACTGGATTGTGGTGATAATACACAACTCTATACTTACTAAAATCACTGAATTGTATGCTTAAACGGAGTGAGTTTTATAGTATAGAAATTATACCTCAATAGAGTTGTTAAAGAGTATGTATGATTCCACTTATTTAAAAATTCTAGAAAATCTATAATAAGCTAAAGCAGATTAGTGGTTGCCTAGGGATAAGGGAGGGAGTAGGAAGGACAGATTATAAAGGGACAAGAGGAAACTGGGGGTAATGGATATGTTCATCACCATTTTTGTGGTGAGGGTTTTATAGGTACATATACGTTAAAACAAATCAAATTGTGCACATGTACATACAGTTTATGATATGTCAATTACACTTCAATAAAACTGTTTTTTTGAAGTATGGTCTCCATAGAAGAGCAAGCATTTCGGAGTGGAAAGCAGAGGGAGTAACAAAAGAGCCGCTCATAGAACTAAAAATATATATTTTAATGGCCACAAAATTTCTACTTTCCCCTTATTAGACAAACTGCTTCCATTTTTTAATTAAATAAATAGCATCTCATCATTGTGTGTGAAGCTCTTTCTTTATTTAGGAATCGCTGCTTTAGAAGAGATTCCCAGAAATAGAAGAAGAGTATAAATATGTTTAAGTAAGGCAGGCAGATTTTTATTTTTAAAGAAAGAATTTGTCATTTATTATTATTAATTTTTAAAGAAGCAGGAAGAGGAGATATGGAGCAAATTATTTTACTTCAGAAACTACAAAGTAATAATGAAAATTTGTAGAGGATGATATAGGGTTGAAATCTGGGTGAAATTTCCTTGCACTATTTTTTTCTGACACTTGACAGAAATCATAAAAACCAACCTAATTCCAAACTGAAGTCAAATAATCATGCCCCAGGTGTCTACACCTGTCTCATCTTCAAAGAAGCTTTATTCAGAATGATGCAAGGCTTCTCTACACATTCTCTTTCTCCATCTCGCATTTCTCCCTCCCTCCTTCTCCCGCTTCTTCCTTCTCCCTTCTTCCCAGCTCCACTTGGGGCTGCCCTCTCCTTATCAAGCAAGCCAACCCAGTGATTAATACTATAATTCAAGATGACCCGAAAAACCTCCATCACCAACAACTGTTTTGAGTATCAGGGGCCTACAGGGCCCACACAGGACATTCACCCTTAGCAGGGTCATATCACCGTTCAGGTAGGGGCCCTCCTTGGTACCCAGGTGACTCCTTAATACTAAAGAATGGTTCACAAAAATTGGACTTTCAACACATTTTGATTTGAGACACAATTGTATTAAAGTAAAACAAAAACTACCATTGTCATTAACAAAAATCCTACTACAGTGAAGACCGTGTCTTCCTGCCACAGCAAAGCCAGTGGGGTTTAAAGACACATCCCAACCGGTTCTCAGCAACAGAAGCTGAGGCTGGGGAATAGGGCAGAGTTTATCTTTGCAGTAGTTAGTTACAAAGTTATGACTCCTCATAATCTCCTTGGAGAAACGAAGACCGCCATGAAGTGAGAAAGGGGGAGGGATGACAGGAGTGTTAGATAAGAGAGAGCTGGTTTTGAGACCTTCTTCCCATGGCTCAAGTTGTGCCAGCTAGCAAGGCTCTGTTAACCAATCCACACCAAAACCTTCATCACCTCTTGCTTCCTAAGTTAACAAAGTAGCCAACATTTTCAAATTCATTTCACACAGTAAAGGCCAGATAAGCAGATAAAAGAACCAGAATACTTAGATCAGAGCAGAAAGTGAGCAGTTAATGGGAGGAAAAGTAAGGAAAAGGTATTATAGTTCGGGCACTAATAACTGTGAGAAAGGAACGGTACACTTGCAGGGATTTCTGCACACCCACACACAACAAGGACTCAGGCTGCCCAGTTTTTCTCTTGATGCAATGAGCCAGTCATGTAAGGTTAGAATAGGGGAGTGGAGGGTTGGGGTGGCGGGGGCGTTTAGTGTATATACACGCGCACAGACGGTACCGGGAGTGGAGGGTTGGGGTGGCGGGGGTGTTTAGTGTATATACACGTGCACAGACGGTTCCGGAAGAGCACTGGTCACTGAGGGGTAAGAAAGCCACACAAATTATCCAGGCCAGAGGGCTAGAAGGGGGTCTGGGGCTAAACAATTTTTGGTGAAAGTTATTAGCCTCTCTGCTGCTCAGATGACTGAGAATGAGGATCTGGGGAGAACTAGGCCCCGAGGAATTCCAAATATGTCAGGAAATAATAGAAGAATAAATGAACGCCTGGCAAAAATTTCAGAAGCCTAAAGGATTACAGAGAAGATTTTTTAAAAACAAAAACAAAGTGATCAAGCAAAAAACCCTGAAAACCAAACCAAAAACATGGATGACGGGAAACAGAACTGCTTGAGTTTCTGTCCCAGGTTATGCAAGGCTCTTCTCTGTCACTGCCTACACCCCGCACCTCTATCTGCTGGTAAGACGTAAGCTCCAGTTTTAGGTAGAGTCAGCATAAGAATTTTCCTCAGTAAAAAAGGCAGCAGAGAGGTGCCCAAAGCCTCGACTCTTTTAGCCTCTCGGGCTTCTGTCCCACAGAAAGGCACGGGCTTATAGGGGTGGAAATGCTGTGGTTCTCTGGAAACGGAGAGATGGTGGTGGCAAAGAAAGGAGCACCTTAGCCCTCCTAAAGCCAAGCCCTATATGTGGGGGACACCTCACTGCACCTTCATTTCCTGAGCTCAGAGAATAGTCCTCCTCCTTTCACAAAGCTGGGCTGGCAGCCATTTATTGCCAGTGGCTGACCTGCAACAAGCCTTCATGCTTCCCCTGCCAGTAATTCAGAGGTTCGCAGCACAGGAAGGATACAGTATTTAAATGAAGCAGTACAAGCCTCTGTTTCTTCCAGCTGATAAAAGGGAATAAATTGGTGACATTCCTTTCCATTTCTGGAATGGCAAAAGGTTCATAATACCTGCTCTTAGATACAATATGTGTATGTTTCCAAAGGAATAAAGAATGCTACTGATGACCCAATGCCTTTGCAGGATTGCAGGCATCTCAGGCAAGACAAGAGCAATTTAGAATACGATCTCTTACCTCTTTGGATGCAGTGCAGCTTGACCTACCTTAGTGCAAACAGTACAGACTAGAAACCAGTACTGCTAGCCAGCCATCCCTAATTAGAGAAGATCTGCAGTGTATACACTTCCTTCCCTTTCCCTAGTGCATTAAGCAGAAGCTTGAACTGCAAGTCCTCTCCTAAAAGAAATGCCTACCAGTTCATTATTCTGAACGCACAGGTGGTTCTACCACCCTTACAGAGCTATCCATGGCCTTCAGGATAAGAATCAAGCTCCTCGAAGTGGCATATAAGGTCAAACGTACTTTGTCTGGAACTGAAGACTTCACTTTGCCCTATTTTTTAACAGTGCTTGCAGTTCTTAGCAAGGGACGCCAATCTACATGCCTCTGTGCAACACTGCACAAAGGCCCCCTCTCACTCTTGGGGCTTGTCATTCAAGTTCAACGTTCCTCCCTCCATGTTCACCCACTCTCCCTGTGAGACCGTAAAACTCCAGATCCTGTTCACCAGCAGCAATTTATTGCCACTGTCCACTGCAAGTGAACAAGAAGAAAAAGAACTCCCCAGGCCACACAGCCCCAGGATCCTCCTTGCAGGGTACACCTGAATTCTCTAAGGCCCAAATTTGAGTTTTCACCATCTTCCAGGACACTGTCAGGCCTACATAAACCATATTTCTCATTTTACTGGTCTATTTCTCATTTTATTGATCATGACTATCTGCAAGTATGCTGGAGCTGGCTCATCTGGGCTGGCTGTGTCCATGTCTCCCAACTCTCTATTCAGTGATTCACGTTGGCAGCTCCAAACCGGTCACAGTGGTTTTACCTACACCATGGAAACTGGCCATGTCTACAACTCAGGACTTGTTTTTGGTTTTTTTTTTTGGGGGGGGGGGATACCCAATAGTTAAACATTTACTACACCACAATGTTTTCCCTAAGTGACTTATACTTCCTCTCTTGTGAGACCTTTCTTTTCTTTCTCACCCAAAATTCCATTAAATCACCTTGAATTTGTCTTCCATGATCAAAAGTCACCTAGATGCTCAGTCATTTCATGTTTTGTTCCCTATTCCTCCTGTAGGACAGGCTACAGAATTTGCAAGATACAGTGCATATGAAAATGTGGGGTACCTTGTTCAAAAAGTATTAAGAATTTCAAGACAATGGGGGCGCCTGGGTGGCTCAGTCAGTTAAGCATCTGCTTTCGGCTCAGGTCATGATCCTAGAGTCCTGGGATCGAGCCCTGCATCAGGCTCCCTGCTCAGCGGAGAGCCTGCTTCTCCCTCTGCCCCTCACCCCGCTCATGTTTGCTTGCTCTCTCTTACTCTCTCGCTCAAATAATAAATAAATTTGAAAAATCTTAAAAAAAAAAAAAAAGAATTTCAAGACAATGACAGCAGAGCATTAAACTGAGAAAAGGACCTTTCTAAGTGTCTGGACTTGTACAACTGCACAGGTGCCACGCCCATAAAGTGGTCCCCAATCCCCTATTCTTAACTGTGAGCATGCCCTTCCCTGAGGATACTATTTCCCATGTATCTCCGCAATATGAGGGCTCCTTACTCTCCCATACTTCAGGATTGAAGGTGGGTTCGTATTTTATTTGCTCCCCTCCCCAATGCACTTTGCCGACCATTCCTCTTCTAGCTTTTCTGTAAAACCTCTCCCCTCTGCCATCTTGGTGCACTTCAACTCTCACCACGACTGTCCTCTCCCCACTGCTTCCCTCCTCCTCCTGCTCTGCTGAGGGCTTTGACATCTAGCTCTCAAAATTCCTCTTTACCCCAAGTCCCTGCCTAAAGAGTAATAGGGTTAAGAGGACAGACTCTGGATAGAATCAGACTGCCTGGGTTCAAGTCCTGGTACTACCATATACTAGTTATTGTTGCCTTGGCCATGCTCCTTAACCTCTCTTTTCCTGAGTTTCCTCGTTTATAAAATAGAGATGGTTAATAGTACTTCATAGGGTTTCTTGTATGGAAGTGTTAAAACATGTCAAGGGTTCAGAATGGTACCTGGCACATAGTGAGTGCTCACTCAGTAAACATTAGCTATTGCTATTGCTATCATCATCATCATCATTAAAGTCTTTCTCCATGTCTACGTGGAAAATTCATGTAACATGTATTTTGAGCTTCCTGAGTTCTTTGGGCTCCTTGTCTCCAATCAATTCCTACTCTACTCTGCCTCAGCAACCCTCCTCCATAGCTACACCTAGATCCTATAATCACCAGAACTTCTCCACCAACAAAAACTTAAATGCAAATATCCCATCCCCTGATGACTACTTCCAGTCTTCCAGAACACACATTTATTTGTGCCGCCGATGTCTGCCTCCCATGATGGAACCTCTGATTGCCAAACTCCTCTATCATATCTCTGTCAGCCCCTCCTACATCTTCTTGTAGTCTCTCCTTAATCCACTCTCTTGACAATAACTTCAATTTCCACACCCCGATTTCTTCCTGCACAAGACTGGCGAAGTTCCAAGCTTGGGTAAATCAAACTAGCAGCCCTTTCTTGACAGGGCTGCTGAGAGCTACTGTGGAGACTCACACGACTGCAGAGGTCACTACCACTGTGATAAATGTGTAATCTCCCTCATCAGTGCTACCACCAATCTATTTCCTTACTTGCTCGGCCATTTCCTACCCTTCACGATGGCTATTTCAGATCTTTATCACTCTCTCCAAACCTCTGATTTTCCTGCCCACTACCTACCTGTGCCCACTCCACCTACCTCTGCTTCTACTCTCAGGAAATGATCTACCCCACTTCAGAAGAACAGGCATGTGACTAGAACGACCACAATTTCCTCCTACCAAACCTATAAACCCACCTTAGCTACACCTATATTTACCCATTTCTTCCTTCCTATCATGACGAAGATGTCTCTCCTCCTGCTTCAGGCTAATGTCAGTCCTCTGTGTGCTGGATTATAACCCGCTTGCCCTGGAAGGCAGTGGTTCTCAATGTGTGCGTCTCAGACCAGCAGCACTGGCACACTCCAGGAACTTGTTGCAAATGCAAATTCTCAGGCCCCGCTCCAGACCTACTAAATCAGAAACTCTGGAATTGGGGCCCAGCAATCTGTTTGTAACAAGGCCTCCAGGTGATTCTGATGGGTGCTAAAGTTTGAGAACACTGCTCTAAGGAATTATTTGTTGTCTACCCCCTTTCCTGTATCTTCAGGGTAATGGTTCCCTTGCCTGAAGAGCCTCCTATCTAATTCCTCCACATACATTCTTGCCCCTCTCCAATCTATTCACCACACAGCAACATATCTGATCAAGTTATCCCCTGCTTAAAATTCTTTAATGACTTCTCACTGATCTGAAGATAAAGACCAATGTCTTAAGAAGGCCTTAAGGCTCTCCACAGCTCACAAGCCTCCTCTTTCACCTCTGGCTCACTTTGTTGAATAAGACCAGCCTCTCTCAACTTCCTGATCTTGCCATGCTCTAGGGCACCCAACAAACTTTTGAAACTGTTCTCTCTCTGACTAAAATACTCTGCCTGCTTCTTTTCCAAACTCTTTCTACATCAAGTCTCAACTTATACTTTCTTTACTTAGGGTACCTAACCTTACCCTTTAGTCTCAATGAGGTCCCTGTTAGATGCTCTGATATAACTCTGCACTTATCCTCTCAAGCCCACATCAAACTTACAATTATTTAATTATTATAAATGTATTGTCTGTTTTCCTCGCCAGAGCATAAGCTCCGTTGGTGCAGAAATCATGTCTACCTTGTTTACTATAATATCCCTAGTGTTTAGCTTTGAATAATACCTTGCAGATAGTAACTGTGCAATAAATATCTGCGAACAGACTGAGCCTTTCCATACACTGTGCCTCTGTCCAGATGTTTTTTACTACCTTTAATCTCCCAGTGAAATCTGACATATCCTTTGAGAAATAAATTAAAGATGGTTGCCAGAGGGGAGGTGGGTGGGAGGGATGGGGGAAATGGATGAAGAGGATTAAGAGTACCCTTATCTTGATGAACACTGAGTAATATATGGAACTGCCGAATCACTATACTGTATACCTGAAACTAATCTAACACTGTATGTCATCTACACTGGGCTTAAAATTTCAAAAAACAAGATTATAATCTGGTGTAGGTAATAAGCACTTAAAGAGAAAAAAGAAATACATTACAGGTTTCTGTGAAGTCTTCCCTACACACACACCACCTGCCTGCTCAAGTGAATCACCTCCTCTTTTCTGTTCCTACTAAATTGTGTACATAACTCTACTAATGCAATAATTACACACTACTGTAAATACCTACCTTTGTGTCTGAGTCTCCACTAGCCTGTCAACTCCCTGAGGGCACGGACCACATCTTGTTCACCTTTGTATCTCTAGTGCTTAGAAAAGGACCTCACGTCGACAAGAGATGTCTAAATGTTTATGGGCGTATTAAACCTAAGACTATGTCTCTAATATTGCACTGAAAGGGTTTTTCCCTAATATTAAATCTGGGTTCCAATTCTAGGTTTCTTATTCATTAGCTGCACGATCAAACTGTTTAACCTCTTTGGACCTCGGTTTCCTCACTAGGGAAATGGGGCTAATAATACCAACTTGGAAATACTGCTATGGAAATTAAACCAAATGACACCGTATAACAATTAGCACACAGAGTGCCTGGCATGTAGTAGCCTCCCCACTCTGGCTTCAACTTGACAGAGACAACTAGGACAAAACAAATACAAAAATAAGTCACAGCAATCAAGGGAGGCTGAGCACAGAATGACTCATTCCTTTTAATCATTTGCCTAGGAAGATCAACAATGAAGAAACATAATAAGCAGAATAAAATCTACTGGTGGTAACCCCCTTGGCATATAAAGCTTGGTAAGAACTCACCCCAGAGACGTCTTGGCTAATGGCCACATCTGGCTCCCTAGCTCAGTAGGTCAGGTCTTAGTCTGTGGTGCCAGGAATGGCTACTTTGACTGGAACAGAAACTACCCCATAAGGAATGCGTTTACACGTGGGAGATGGGGAAGAGGGAGGAGAGCTTGAGTGTAACCACATCTATCAAGTGTTTTGCAATCTGGCAGAAAATACTGTGGAATCATTAGTGAAGACAGACACCACACAACTGTACTTACCTGTAGCCAAGAACCACCTTAGACTAGATAACGAGCAGATTTCTGCTTTTACTGAAACGATGGTCAGACTTGCATGCAGTGAACATCTCTGAGGTCCAATTATGCTTGTACATCTGGGCAGCACCCACAAAGATGACACCAGGCAGCTTTATACAGACACTCCTCAGCACAGAGTGCTGCCCACAAGCACCAGCTTCACTGCTCATGTGTGCCAAATGTAAAAGCAGATTTAACAGTTTCTCTGCTCCTTATTCATAATGTGCTTACCTCTGCAGAACCACTGGTGTTCAGATAACCTACTTCCTTGGAGTCATTCATTTCAGAACGCTGTGTCACTATATGTGTAGTTACTTCTTCGCTGGGACTCTCTCTCTTCCAAAGCTTCCTAGGTAAGCTCTGATGGTCACTGGAAGATACAGTGGGTCTGAGTGGAGCTCTGGGTGGACTCTGTCTCCTCCAAGATGTCCTGCTCCAACCTAGCCCCAGAATATGTGGTACATCATCTTCAGGTGGAAAGCCCAAATCATCTGCAGTTTGGAATTTTTTTAAAAACACCAGCATGGAATTAGAAGAGTCTGTCCTAAAAGTGCGACAGCTCTGGGGCCTGCTGCAGTCGGCCTGAATACACATCCCTTCTAACCACCAAAAGGCATGGCAGGCAGGGTCCTGGCAGCAGGCAGCCCAGCACAACTGGAGAGAGGGGGTTCCTTCAAGAAGCCGGAGGTGATTTTCTCCCCCAGATCTCAGGCCAACTCCAAATTCTGTCTTCGCCTGCTGGCACCTGCTCTCACTGGCATCTAAAAACAAGGAATGAAAACATTTTAAGATGTAACAAAAACAGACTACTGCTCTGTAAAGAGCCCTGAACACCAACATTTAAGGCTATTTTGAAGACTGGTTTTTAAGAGGGTGGGAAAGCTGTCTAGTAAGTGGAACAGAAGAAGCAAAATAGAGTGTTTTTTGGCTCAGGATACTTTAGCTTATAGAAGTACTGTTCCACATTCATCACTGGTTCCCCTTCTCAATGAGTCCGTTTCACACAGACCTTTTATACACAACTCCAGTTCATGAAACAGAAAAAAAAAAAAAAAAACAGCTATTCTGATAGAAGCGTATGGAGGGACAGGGGAGGGGGTCCCACCACTTGACCTCCCACTCACGTCCTAGCATTTCTCAGGGACAGTGTGACCACTATGGGACCAGAAGAACGGGTAGCGAAACTGGACGGAATAACAATCCCCCCTCCGGAACCAGCAGCAACGCAAACTGCGTACTCTTAACCTCTCACAGGTTGGTTATAGGTTCATCCGTTTTCTAACCAATTGTTTGCCAGAGTCAGGCAGTTTTACACACCTGGTATCAGCCAGAGCAGTAGTCAGATTACCAAGAAGTTGAATCATGAGCCGGGTTCTGCTAGAATGAACTTTCTACTGACAAGCCACGTCATGGTAAGAAATAAAGGAACAGAAGTACAGCAGTAACCTACCGGGTTAACATAAATAACAAGGTCCAAAATTCTAGCTAATGTTGCTTCTGGATAAACTTTTGGACTATTGAATTAGTTCAGGAATGGCATTAATTTTCCTGAAGTATTACCTCACGTCTGTTTTTTTATATGTAGAAAAGTCAAAGCATGTTCTAAATGAAAGCCGTTATACAGAGTTCATTTTAAGGTCTTAGTTATATAGGTATATATATATATATGTGTGTGTGCACCCAACCACAGTCAGGGTTATAGAGGCCAAAACCAGGGAGAGGCAAGACAGGTGCCTTAGGCACAAAATTTAAGGAGGTGCACACTCTCAGGGTCATGTAAGTGCAGAGTTAGCTTACCCGACCTTGAGAGCGAGCACGCCCTTAAATTCTGTGCCCTAGGTGTCTCTTTCTTCACCCTAGCCCTGGCCCTGGAATTAGAATGCAAAATATATTCTAAAATTATATACAGTAGGGGCGCCTGGGTGGCTCAGTCAGTTAAGCGTCTGACTCTTGGTGTCAGCTCAGGTCATGATTTCAGGGTCGTGAGACTGAGCCCCGTGTGGGCTCCATGCTCAGCATGGAGTCTGCATGAGATTCTCTCTCCCTCTGCCCCCCACCCCCACTCTCTCACTCACTCTCTCTCTCTCAAATAAATAAATCTTTCTAAATAGTTACATACAGAAAATATGCAGTAGAATCAAAACACCGAAGACGTGGATAATCATGTCCGCATGTACACAGAACTGAAAGGGGGCTCTGACTAACCAGAGCAACAACGTGATAATCAGCCAAAGCCACCCTGACTCCCAGAAAATACTTACAAAATGTCCGGCAGACTATATGTGGGCACTAGTCAAATGAGAGGGAAGAGGAAAATAAAGGCAGGCTTCTGGATTACTGAGCAGGCGCTGTGGAAGCCAATCTGCCATTGTTCATTAAAAGAAAAGAGAGAGACATTGGCACGGACCTAACATCAGACAAGGCAATTTAGAAACCCAGAAAAAATAGAACTTCCTTAAGAAAAATGAAGAAATAGCAACTATGAAAAAAAATGAAGCTACCAAGAGCTACAGAAATACCCCTCATATCCCCATCCACCTTCCCACACAGTAACCAATGGTATGACTCTCGGTAACAGCTGAGTATACAGACTCTGTTGAAATCAATAAATGGTTACATCAGTAACCTTTATATCAACTTTCCATCCTTCTTCTCAGGATAATTCTCTCACATTTAACATAGTGAAGAGGTCCACACAGATGAAAATAACCTGCACTTTTCTGTAAGCCACTGTTTTATTTAATTTTTAAAACGTACCATGACATCCACTTTTGCCCCTGTGGAAGGAATTGCCGTAGGACTTGCCCTCCCACCATGAGCAACTAGAAAACTAGACTATATGAAACAAGTGTTTTTAGACAATGAACAACAGGTAGTCCAGGACTGTGATCCCAAAGAGGAAGGAAGCAAACAGGTAAGCTCTATGACCGCCCTGGCTTTCTGCATGGAAGCGTGCTACAGACAGTGCCACAGGGAAGGAGAGCCCAAGCAGACCAGGGCAGAGTTGCGGAGCTGAGGAAACAGAGGTTAAGGTTCTGTGATAACTAGAATTTTGGAATGAACAACCAGAAAGGAGGAAGCAACACAGAGAAAGAGCTCCCAATATCTGGATAATGGTCCTTTCAGTCTTTGACTGAATACTAATTTACCCCAAGTATGGACTGAGATGACATGCGGGAAATTAGAAAATATTTTGAACTGAATGAAAATGAAAACATAGCATATAAAAATTCATGAGATGCAGTTAAAGCAGTGTTTAGAGGGGCATTTATAGTTTAACATGCTTATTTTAGAAAATAAGAAAAGTCTAAAATCGATCATCTAGAGAGACACACAGGGAGAAGACGATGTGGTGACAGAGGCAGAGACTGGAGCCATACAGCTACTAGATAAGGAATGCCCACGACTGACAGTGACCACCAGACGCTAAGAAGAGTCAAGGAAGGATTCTATCCAGAGTCTCAGAAGGTACCAACCCTTTATTTTGGACTTCTAGACTCTGGAACCATTGGCTTATCAGGATTTTCTGCCCTTACCTAAGAGAACAGTTAAGGAGACAAAGGGCTCCAAGACTACCAAGAGTACACATCCAGGGATCACTGACATTTAGGCATGTGGCTGTGCCCTTTACCCAGACTGACTGGAGACACCTGGATGCAGTCAGTGGAACATGCACAGGGATGTGATGCTAGAAAACCATGGGACTCCGAGGGGCTTCTCTTTTTCAAACCAAAATTAATTACCCAACTGGAGCAAGGGGTAGAGCCCTGGAAAGAGGTGTGCAAAGTTCTGCCAGGTGCCTGCACAGTCCAGGAGTATGGGTTTGCAAAAAAGGCATCAGTCCTAAAGCAACATATTTCTGAAGGATCAGCTCCGGAAGAGTGAACATAAGGTGCCATCATTGATACAAGTCTGGAATGGGAGGACAAAAGTTCCACAGAGAAGCAGCACTGTAATGTGGGAAAGTCTTTAAATATAATTCCTCCTCTATCAGCCATCAGAAAAATCTTACAGGTGAGATAACCCATTAATGTAAAGAATGTGGGATAGCCTTTATGAACAGCTCATTTCCTTTAAATCATCAGAAAATTCACATAAGCAAACAATTTTATAGATGTACTCAATGTGGAAATTTCTGAAGAAGGATGCAATGATTATTAATATCAGAGAATTCATTGTAAAGAGAAACCCCATAAATGCAATAAATGCAATGAAAAAAGCTTTCAAAAAGCACTCTATCCTTTTAAGTCATCAGAGAATTCATACCAGTCAGAAACCCTCCATATGTGAAGACTGGGAAAAGCCTTTGCTCAGAACCCAGCCCTTACTCATCATGAGAATACACAGTGAAGAGCCTTTTAAATGTAATACATGTGGGGAAGCTTTCAGGGATAACTCAACAGAAAATCCATACTGGTGAGAAACCATATTGGTGTAATGAACCTGAAAAAGCCTTTAGGAAGAGCTCAACCCTTTTTAGTCATCAAAGAATACATACAGGAGGGGCATCAACGTGGCTCAGTCGGTTAAGCAACCGACTCTTGATTTCAGCTCAGGTCATGATCAGGTTGTGAGATCAAACCCCACATCAGGCTCCACAGTGGAGACTGTTTAAGATTCTCTCTCTTCCTCTGTCCCTCCCCTGCCGAGAAGAAAAGAAAGAAGAGAAGAGAAGAGAAGAGAAGAGAAGAGAAGAGAAGAGAAGAGAAGAAAGAACATATAGGAGAGAAACCCTATCACTGAAATGAATGTGGAAAATCCTTCAGGTATATATCATTTGGTGGACATCAGAAAACTCACAGTGCAAACAAACCCTATGGTATAAATGACTGTGGGAAAGCCTTTGTAAAGAGCTTACTGGATACGAGAGAATTCATACTGGACAAATATCCTATCGCTGCAAGAAATATAGGAAAGTCTTCAGGCACAGCTCCAGCCTTGCTGAACATCAGAGAAGCCATATTGAGGAAAACCTCAGAAATGTAATGAATGTAGGAAGACTTTTCCAAAGTTCAACCCTTAAACAACATAAGAAAATTCATAACAAAGAGCCACCAAATGTAGTTAGCGTGGTAAATCACACGGAAAGAGTTTATTCCTTCGAGCATCAAAGAGAAGACATTCAATAAATTATACATTTAACAAAAATATTCTGTGCACCTCTATGCCAAAGAACTTCTCACTTGTGAAGATTTCATTATAGTATGGTTTGTACTTGTGAAATATTTGAAAAACTGAAATGTCTATCAATACGGAATAGTATAGAATAGTATAGAATACTATGCAGCAACTGAAAACAATGGGGTAGAATATAGCCCCATGAGGGGTGCTGGGGGGGCTCTGTCAGTTAAGTGGCTGGCTTTTGACTTCAGTTCAGGTCATGACCTCAGGGTCTGGGGATCAAGCCCCACATTGGGCTCCACACTCAGCAGGGAGTCTGCTTGAGGATGTTTTTCTCTATCTCCCTCTCCCTCTTCCCCTCTCCCCAGCTCATGCGCGCGCACTCTCTTCTCTCTCTCTCAAATTAAATAAATAAATCTTTAAAAAAGAAAAGAAAAGAAATATTCCCATGATACCTTAAATTAAAAAAGCAAGTTGCAGGGAGCACCTGGGTGGCTCAGTTGCTTAAGTGTCTTCCTTCAGTTCAGATCATAATCACTGGGTCCTGGGATTGAGCCCCGCTTCAGGCTCCCTGCTCAGTGGGGAGTCTGCTTGTCCCTCTCCTTCTGCCCCTTTCGCCACTCATGCTCACCCGCTCTCTCTCAAATAAAATCTCTTAAAAATTTTTTTAAAAATTTAAAAAGTTGTAGAAAATTTATATATGATGGTCTTATTTATATTTTTTAAAACGAAGCTTTTTTTGTTTCTACATCTATATTATATACATTCCAAAGGATCTGGAAAAATGAAGGCCAAACATTAACAGCCCAAAAAAAAAAATTTTTTTTTCAGTGATCTATGCTTTCATCGTAAAAGCTAGAAAAAGAAAAGCAAATTATATCCAAATTAGTTGAGAAAGGAAAAGGTAAAGATAAGAGTAACCAATGAAACAGAAAACAAATAAAAAGTACAGAAAATCAATGAGACAAAAATCTGGTTGTTAGAAAGATCAACAAAACTGATAAAGCTCTAGTCAGACTGATGACAGAAAAAAAGACAACAGTCACAAATTAACAATATCAGGAATGAAAGAAGGGATATCACTACTGATTCAATAAACCAGGCACAACAAACTATGGCTCAAAGGCCAACTCCAGCTACTGTCTATTATTGTAAATAAAGTTTTACTGGAATATAGTTATACTCATTTATTTATATATTGTCCACAGCTGTTTTTGCTCCACAATGGCAAAGTTTTTTTAAAGATTTTATTTATTTGTTTGAGAGACAGAGTTAGAGAGAGAGAGAGAGAGAGAGCATACGAGCAGGGGGAGAGGGAGAACAAGAGGGAGAAGCAAGCTCCCCTGCAGAGCAGGAAGCCCAACTTGGGGCTCAATTCCAGGACCCCAGATCACAACCCGTGCTGAAGGCCAATGCCCAACCAACTGAGCCACCCAGGTACCCCCACAATGGCAGAGATAAGTAGCTGCAACAGGCTTTTATCTTAAGACTCGCAAAGCCTAAAATGTTTACCATCTGGCCCTTTAAGAAAGTTTGCCAACCCCTGGTCTAAGAGAATGTATTTTTGTTTGACTTATTATTAACTAATGAGTAGAGCCTAAATCTGGATGTTAACTCACAGAAGACTGATAAGTTACAAATGATTTTGATTTTTACAGAGATGCAAATTATTTCTGTCTTGTAAAAGATAACCTCAAAAGTTTAAGTAATGAGGCACCTTTTCTTCCCACCCAGCTATTATCTTTATTTCTTTATTCATTCATCCATTCAACAAATATTACGGTGCATCTGTTTCACGCTAGGCATTGCTTTGATGGAGCTTATAATTTAGATGGGGAGACAGAGGTTAAACAGACACAATAATGAATGTAGGAGTGCAAACTAAAGTAAGTACTCTGAAGGAAAGAAATTCAGCCTTTATAGAATAAAGGTAGCTAAATTTGGAATTTACTGAACAGATACATTATTGCATATGTGACATGCTATCAAGATATTCAGTGTAGGGGTGCCTGGGTGGCTTACTCAGTTAAGCGTCCAACTCTTGATTTTGGCTCAGATCATGATCTCAGGGTCATGATCTCAGGGTTGTGAGATCCAGCCCTGTGTTGGGCTCCACACTCAGCGTGGAGTCTGCTTGAGAGTCTCTCTTCTCTTCCTCTGCCCCTCCCCCTACGCACACTCACTTGGTCTCTCGCTCTCTTTCTCAAATAGCAAATACATAAAATCTAAAAAAAAAAAAAAAAAAAAAGATATTCACTATATGTTGTTTGAAATAAAAAAATATTGGAACTAACTTTTAAACTTCTCAATAGAGAACTGATTAAATAAATTAAAGAAGACCCACGCAGTTACGGGGATGAATAAGGCTACTCTATATAGTACTAGTATGCAGCGATATCCAGGATACACTATGTAGAAAAAGAAAAGTTCAGAGCAGTGTGTCTAGTATGCTACAATTTGTGTGGGGGGGAAAAGAATATAATGTTTATGCATATATATGCATAGACTATTTTTGGAAGAATATTCAAGAAGTTGGCAAGGTTGCCTTTAGTAGGGGAAAGGAGGTAGCTCAAGAGACTGAAGAGACTTATTTGTTCACCAAATACCCTTTTTTACCTTTTGAATTTGTACAACGTATATGTATTATCTTTTGAAAGATAAATTTTAAAAATTTAAATAAACAGAAATGTCACTGGCTTCCCACAGGGCTCTTAGAGTGATAACCAAAATCCTTAACATAACCTAAGAAGATCCTGTATGATCTAGACCATGTCTACCTTTCTGGCCCGACCTTGTCGCAGGCTCTCCCTCAGTCATTATGTTCCAACCCACCAGCCTTCTTTCATTCCTCAAAGGACTATGCTCCCTCTCTTAACTGGGCTCTGCACATGCTGCCCCCTCTACTGGGAACTCTCTTGTTTCCCTTCTTTACCCAGTTAGCTCCACCTATGAGATTTCAGTTCAACCATCATCTCCTTAGAGAAGCCTCCATGCCAAGTCAGGCCTCTCCATTTATATACTCTTCGGGCCCTGTTGCCTCTTTCCTTTAAAGCAATTATAGCACTTATAAACTTACATTTCTTTGTGTGATCATCTGCTCAGTGTTTTCCCCACCACCACACTGTAAGCTCGAGGATGACACGGCCATGTCTGCTTTGTTTTTTTTTTTTACCTCTCACTACTGCACCCCCAATTCTGGCATGGCACTTGACACATTACACTGCAGGTGCCCCAAAAGATCTTTTTGAATGAATGCACAAATAAAAACATGTATGCATATGGAGGAAACCAGGTGGCTTGGTATCAGGTGGGTCATACTGAAGACATCCAGGTCGATGACAAGACTTCAAAAAGAGATGAGGTCCATATGCCACAATAAATGAGGGGAGTGAATGATGGTTGGTAGATGAGTAATGACTAGGGGTAGGAAGTGGTATAAACCTCAACGAGCAGAACTTTTTCCATGACACTGGAGGAGTACTGTTCCAGAAGTGACAGTGAGGAGAGATGAGGACATCAGTTCCACCTCCAAACTTGGAGGTACATGGGAGTTGGAAGAATGAGCAACCATCGCCTGCAGGCTAAAGGGAAAACCGTGTCTTTCTCCAAGAGAAACCGGGGTCTCAGAACATTCTCCCTATCTAATGTCTTAACTCATAAGTTTCAGTCTAAAGAGGGTTTAATACCTCAATGGATTCTTGTCACAGTGAAAAAGCTGAGAAGGGAGGGGTGGTAAATGTGAGTTGAAAAGCACAAAGTTATACAGGAATGTCAAGTCAGACTCACACAAATCACAACGGTTAAGGCACTTTCTAGCAAGAAAAAAGGAGAGGATGGAAAATTATGATGATGAACTGATGACAGGGTTGCTGCCTATCCATGCTTGGTATAATTGGTGAAAGCTTTGAGGCAAATCACAGAGGATGTCTGTGGAATTTGGGGGAACAGATTTAGACTCAGGGGAAATGGTCAAGGAAATTTGTGGGAATTACAAGGTCAAAGGGAAAGGAGCAAAAAATTCTAATTCCCTGGTTGTTGCTAGCAGCTCTGGTCCAATCCAGATCTTTGAAAGAAGAGGAGATAAAAGTGGGTGTGGAGGGGGAGTTAGCTATAAGACTGGTTTGCCCTGCAAGGGTCTTTTGCTTCCACGGCTCCCTGAAGAATGTCACATAAGCTATACAACTATCTGGTAATATAAAAGAGAAACATCTCAGAACCCAAACACTCCCCCTGCTTTGTGAGGTGACCTGGAAGCCTCAGTTAGAGATCTGATCCATTACTCTGGGCAAGAGAGAGCATGTTCAATGATGGAAGGAACAACCTAGGTGTTCACACAGGATGTTTCAGACTCCCCCTACTTCACTTGGACCTCTTGATTGCTATATTCTTAAAATTATTATTAAAGCTTAGTGATGGGTAAGATCTGAGTCATGTGACTCTTACCTGACAATTTGCTCCTTTGTCTTAGCTCAAGGGAATAGCACCTGGGAAAGGACAAATGGTCCTTATCACTTTGACAGTGACCAGAAGTAAAAGAAATGTGAAGCATAGGGCAGGTTAACTGGCTACGGCATTGCTAAGAAAATTAATCCCAATAGTTCCCAATAAAGAGAGGAGGTACTCCGATCTCTCAGTTCACATGTTTACTTAGTGGGATTTTGACTGACTTATTTTTTTATTAACTGTTATTCAAAAAAATGTTGCTCCATTACGTGTTCAATAATAAAAATATGGGGGGAAAACAGTTCTTTCCCATTCATTTAGTGGATCATCATTATTCCTCTTAGATGGCTAAAAGACATGGGTTCCAGATTCAGCTCTAGGTCCATCACTTACTATAATTTAACCTTTGAAAAGTAACTTAACCTCTCTAAGATTCAATTTTCATTGTTGTTACTCTTGAGAAAAAGAGTTCATCAGAGGAGGAAGCAGGGGAGCATCGGTAGAGTCAATATTGGATTCTAGAAGTAACTTGGATAAAAGGTAAGATGAAAATAAGCTCCAATTTTAGATCAGTTCCTCTCCTGCCCACGCCACCATAGCCTGGCTCTGCTCCCAGGGCCTAAGCAAAAGCAATATTAAATCCTTACAAAAGAGGGCTTACATAGAACCTTAGACTGAAAACCCTTTGGGAAAGTCTGGAACTCACTGTTGGTAGGAGCATGTAGAAAGCTTACCCAGGTGGAGTACAGGAGGGCAGAGCCAATCCCTTTCCTTCTAAAGCCAGGACAAAGCAGAGAATACAGAGCTCCCATATGTATTACCTGGAGGAACCCCCAAACTGGAAGCTCTGGAGCTAGCAATGCTCACTTATCATTATCATCTCTCAAAGTACAGAATTCTAATAAATCTAGCACAAAATCTAGACCAGGTTTCATAATTCCAAGTGGCAGAGTGGAAAAGTCTACAGAATATATAAATTATTGCCAGAAGAAGATCATCAAATACTACAGAAAGCCATGAACAACTCCAGAAACACTGAGAGGCAGTGCTGTTGCCTCTGGCATTTGTAAATTTTCCAGCTAATTTGGAAACTGTTCTGGCTGGCAACCAAGAAGGAAGCAGAGACAGAATGCCCACTACCTTAGGAGCCAGACTGTTAAGGTCACTGGGAATTCATACTTGAACCAAATTCATCAAATTGTATCCCAGTGGAAGGGCTGACATGATGGGAATGAGAGTGGAGAGAATGCCCTGCCAGTATTATTTCAAAAAACCAAAAACCAAACAGTTGGTACATTCTTCTGCTGTGGGGGAAGGGGAGCCAAGTTTCTGCGGACAATAATGATTGGTGAGAACATTATATAGGCAAAATTTGCACTTACTTTTAACATTCGTTGAAACTAAAATTCTTTTTTAAAAATCTCACAATTTTATAATACGGCCAAAAATCCATTCAAAGCTTTCCTTTGATGATTATACCTGTCATGAACCAAGCAGTAGAGCAGCAGCCCTAAATCTGGTGGAGTCAGTGACTGAACTCTGCTCCACACCAACTATCTTCCTGCAGCTATAACCTAAAGTATGCGCTCTCTCAGAAGCGCTAGGTCTCGGCCAAGATGGCTGCCATACGGAAAGGAGACAAGCAGGCACATTATCAATCCCCGAAACAACTCACAGGAACTGTTCAAATACAAACCACCTCAGGGGGCACCCTCCACCTTCCTTTTGACTGTCAGCATGTCTGTCACCTGCACACCCACTAACAAACAAGTACAAAAATGGTTCCAGTGACTCTCCACACCAGTTCTCTCCCGCGGCGGTTAGCACATTCAAAAAGCAAAGCAGAGGAGGTAACTAAATCCTCTGAAGGGCACAGTCAGGTATTATGAAGTTTGGAAAAAGCCAGGGTAATAACCGGTGCCCTCTCTCCTCTTCAAAAGGGCCAACACTTTTTTCCTCAACTGCACACAGGTTAGATTGAAAGGTGGCAGCACCCTCACAAAGCAGCCCTTTGAAAAGAAAATAATTACCATTCATTGCCTTTGCTGTGTGCCTAGCTTTGTTAAGAGCACAGTTTGTTAAATGTGGTGGTGTAGGTGATTTGCTGAAACTAAACTAACTGCTAAATAAGAATCAATAGGCTTTGTGTCCATATTCTGACTCCTTTCCCTTGACTGTATGTTACGTTTCCATTTTTCCCAAAGACCATTCTGATCAAAGACAAACTCCCCATGGAACCAGGTGCCCCACAGGTATCTCACAGCCACCATTCACGTTAACTCTTGATGATCTGCTAGATGGAAAACAAGCTTCCAGCCACTTGATCCCAAAACCTGAGCGTTGAAGCACTTCTCTGATTAAGAGTACTTCGGAGAGGGACGCCTGGGTGGCTCAGTCAATCATGCATCTGCCTTTGGCTCAGGTCATGATCCCAGGGTACTGGGATCGAGTCCCATGTCGGGCTCCTTGCTCAGTGGGAAGCCTGCTCCCTCTGCCTCCCACTCTCCCTGCTTGTGCTCTGACAAATAAATAAATAAAATCTTAAAAAAAAAAAAAAAGTACTCTGAAGAGTTAAGTCCCCTCCTGTAAACACTGTCGCTAAAGAAACCTTAAAGGTAGGGGCGCCTGGGTGGCTCAGTCATTAAGCGTCTGCCTTCGGGTCCTGGGATTGAGCCCCGCACCAGGCTCCCTACTCAGCGGGAAGCCTGCTTCTTCCTCTTCCACTCCCCCCTGCTTGTGTTCCCTCTCTCACCCTCTCTCTCTGTCAAATAAAAAAATAAAATCTTGAAAAGAAAAGAAAAGAAAAGAAAAGAAAACCTTAAAGGCAGTGGATTGTGGCAAATTGCTGAAGAGAAAAACCATAACATCTCTGTAGAAGATGGCAATACTTGTGGGCAAAAGAGGAGGAAAATGTTCTTTTAATCTACCAACCTAAGGCAGAATACTGATATCTTACGGTTAAAGGAACTATGAAACCCACCCTCATTTAATCTTGATTTAATGAAAAAAAATACATCCAGTCTCCAAGGTGAGGATCATAGAGAACCTTCTGGAAATCTGAGTTAAAAAAACATTGTTTCCAAAAGAAAATTCCATATCAAGATCAACACCCTTATTCCAGCTCACCCATGTTCTGTCCCCCACCCCACAGGTTGAGGCTGTGGCCCCTGAAATAAGACTGCCTGGGTTTGAATCTCTATGCAGCCAACTTAACTAGCTGTGTCATCTTGGGTCATTTTTCTTGGTTTCTTCATGAGTAGAAACAGAAATGATGGTAACAGTACCTAAACTCACAGGGTTATTATAGACATAAAAAAAGGTAAGCTATGCAAAGTACTTAACACACTGCCTGGCATGTAGTTAGAGCTCAGCGTATAATCGCTGCCATGACTTTTGTTGTTACTACACTTCACTTTAGCACAGGCAGCACTTCTTCCAGAAAGTCTTCCTTGAGGAGACCTTCACCCCAAGATTCCTCTCTGCGTATCCTCTATCATGGAATTTCTCTCACTGGATCATGTTTGTTGGTCTACCTCACCCACTCTGTCTAAGTGCTCGGGTTGTAATGGTATCTCCGTATTTGTAGGCCCAGTAAAATGCTTGTTTAATTTTAAACATTGACCCACTATTTAAATAAACTCATGCAATTTTTTAAACTAACAAAATCTAGGAAAAGATGTCACCTCCACTGCGGAATTACTTGAGTTGTCATCATTTGAACCAGCTCCTTAATGTTAATTAATTTCCTTGGCTAAAAGGTGGCAGGGACAGAAGAGAAAAGCAAAGCTCCCAGTTCACTAAGAAACGAGAAATGGCTTTCTGAATTAAATTGAAGAGAGCACTGAATGGGAGGCATGAGATGTGCAAAAGAGAAATGGAAGAACAGCCAAATGGATTGAGAAGAGATTGTTGACTCTAATGTAACCAGCTAGAAAAGAGCCTTTCCTGCCTAAACTAAAAAATCCTTTCAAATCACAAAGCAATCTTTGCTCATGAAAGGACCAACCAAAGTTCCGTTCCCCGAGCTATTTCAGGTCACTCCACTTCACTGAAAGGAAAGACAGGCTTTCACCACAGAACTTTCTGAACAAAGTGACAGTGGAGAATGGTTTCCAGTTCACCTAGACAAACGGCCACCCATCATGGATGACATCTAGAGCCATTCAATTTTCCTTCTTTTGAGCACTGATGAGAATGAAAAGAAAAAACTCCTCAAAGTTTTGGTCACCTAGGTGGAAAAGATGGAAACCAGTCAATGCCTCTAGCTTCTACCAGATACCTTTTAAAAAAACCAAAAGTTTGCATTAATTGGATACAGTTGCTATTAAGTTTCAAAGACCTATCTGTTAAAGTTTAGTCCAAAGGCATTTTCACAACCAAGCAGGAAGTAAGAGTATTAATATCAAAACACTGGTATAGCTGAAAATAGCTCTCCTGCCATAAAGTCACCAAAAATGATCCAGTCATCAAGGGCTTTATAATATTTAAAGGCAGAATGGAGGCAAATGATTAAAAAAAAAAACAAAAACCAAAGAACGTGTAACTAGGGGGTTATACGGCTGCATATAACATACTCAGAACCTCCTGCTTCGCTTTTTCTCCCACCACCTTATGACTAAAAGACTGGAGAATGCTGTCAGCAAGAAGAGCACGCCTCCAAGCCACAGCATGAAGGAACCCACACCTCTCTAAGTAACACTGGCTTTGTACTTCAAAAAGCACAGGTATCAGAAGATAACAGATAAACTTCGTCCTGTACATAAAAGTGGTTCTAAAGAGAAATTGTTTTTCTATAGAGAAAGCCCCCAGGTATGATGTGATGAATCTAGCAATTCCCTATACGGACCACTTATAGATGTTATTGTTAAAAACCTGCAGTTGACTGCTGTCTCTGACTGCAGGGCTGATAAATTATTTGCATTCGTCACAATCATACCAACCTTTTCTGGAAACCCACACAGTGAACCTTGAATCAGAGCACTGCTTTGTTTTTCAGGAAGGTTTTTAAAATTTTTTGCTGGCTGATTTGGTTTTCTCAAGAGAAGGTCATTTAGAGGACTGTGGCAGAGATATGTAAATTAAATAAAATAGCAGTAAGCTTGCGAGGAAATAAGGAAATAATAGAGCAAACCATGAAGTGCTATTTCAGCAGATATGGCCAATAAAGGAAAAGTTTATGTCAATTTATCCATTAAAAATTTCTCTTTTTGGAGAATTATGTAAGTGTCACTAAAAAAAAAGAAAAAAAAAAAACACCACCTTGCAGTGGGCTGAACTGGGACATGTGAGGACTCAATACAACCAAGCTTCGAATACTTAAATATCTTAAACCACTTTTTGCTTATAGCAAATAAAATGCAGAGCTACAGATGCTTTCTCATCTGTGTGTAAATGAAAGCAAAACTGTGTGAGTAGTTAGTATTCTTAGAATTTCTGAGAGCCAGTTTATTTAAATTAAATCCAAGCCAATCTGTATCTGTACAGAAATAATTTTCTCAGGGCTCTTATTCTCCAGACTTTACAGAGCTGTACATACTCGTCTCTCCACCTCTCCCTCTGAGATAAAGAAGTGAAAAGAGCTCTGCAGGTTAAAAACCACTTCAAATGAATCTGGGAGAAGGAAGTTCAAAGGGATTAGAATATCACTTGTCTCACCAGCCTGTTATAGAACAGAGTTCAGCTCTTCCCTGCCCGATTCTTTGTGCTCCCATGGCATATCTTGGAATTTATCATGCTTCTTTATGTTTCTATATCTATCTCTGCCTCCATAGTGTGAACTCTCTGATGGCAGGAACTGGGTTTTATTTAGCTGGAGACCCTGTCTGTTGACCTGAATTGTATATATCTACAGTATGTACATAACACCTAGATATTAATTATCATTAAGTGACTTGAATTAAGCAATCTAGAGAAGGTATTAAAAATGCAGTAAGCATATTTTAAGGCACTGAATATAAGACAATGCATACAAAGAACTAGGGATCACAAATATTAGGAAAGTGTAATCTAGTTAAAGTCATCAACATAATGCAGCACCAACATTCAGATAATCTGTCTTGTTTGGTTTATTTACTGTAGTCATGTGGCCCTTAATAGACTTCATTTTGGTGACATGTACTTACAAGTGTCTTTCTCTTATACCTCCATTTTCAAATTCATTGTAATACACAATCTCCTGACAGAAATAAAAATTGGGGCAAGATGGTCAACACCTCTCACTACCAAATCATCCAGTATGGACTCCCTCTAGCCACAGAGAAACTGGCCTTTTCTTATCATCATCTGTAAAACAGCAATATTACTCTGCTGCTTCAAAAGTGACATTAGTTCTGAGCAGGGCAATAAGGATATCCAAATGTGTGTCTCACACACACACTCCCCACAGACACATAGGAAAACCCTTGAAAACACATCACACACAGGGCCTTCGCTCTTTACCTTGTCCTCCCCACTGACAGAGGCAGCCATGCTGCCAAGGCAGCAACCCCCACGTGAAGTATGAAAGAGTGGAGGCGAAACAGCTCAATCAAAACAGCGTGGAAAGGAAAGGAGGGTATGCTTGTCAGTGAAAGTCTCCGTGGAAAGGCCAGACAACTTCTGCTTCTGCCTCGACCATCCTGGGCAATCAACCCTGCTCAAGGTCTGCTTAGCGGAGCTGAGAGGCCAAGCCCTCCCTTTAACCTTTCACAGAAGAGGTAACATGAAAATTCACCCTGTTATCTGAAAAGTGCATTGTGAGAAATGTCAGGGTGCGGCTTATAAGCATACCCTGGAGAGCAAAGCTGAGAGCGATTTTGAAATGAGCAGTTAGAGACTGCTGAAACAGAACGCGCAGGTAGGGGAGAGCTCCGCACTGCTCCTGCACTTGGGGCTGTTTTGCTTCGGGCTAAAAGCCACAGACTGACCCAGCAGGATGCAGATTACTCAACTTTCTGAAATGGCATCGGGCTCTTCAGCTTCTCTCTCCATTTATTCTGATTAAGACTCACTCATTTTACCTGGCCCACTTCCGTAAGCCTCCAGCTAACTCAGGTTACCCCCACTTAAGGACAATAAACACGGAGCTGTGTTCTCACAAACAACACAGATACACACAGACGCAAACAGAGGAGTCATTTCTTTGAAAAGCCAGTCCTTTCAAAATTTTAAGTCTGAATCTGAAATTAGAGTAGAGAAGGAAAACCAGATCAATATAAACTCCCCATCTCCCAGGTTTGATAATACCAGTCGTTCCCCCTATTACCTAAAAGTGAGAGAATCCGTGAGCACACATTTATTTCAAACGCAAATGTGCTGCTGGATTAGAATCAAAGCATAATGTGAAGCCAGTTGGAAGAAAGACAGCATTCCTCAAAATCCTGTCATTCACTGGGAGGGTTTGAAAAGGGGAACTGGGGTGAGCTATACCGGGCACTCACCGCAGCGGAAGTCTGCAGTTGGTGGGGTCAGATAGGCCTTGGCCAGCATTCCTCTATGCTTTTGTTTCTCCTAGAACAGTGTCTGCGATGGTTAATGCACCCTTCAGGGACATTCTTAACTCCTGCTTATCTTAAGGTATTTTAGTTTCTTTTTGTGATTAACCAGAGAAGTTCAGAATCTGTAGAATTTGGTGCTTGCCTGAGGCTAAGCATTGGAACCGTTCACCAGAGCGTCTGAATAACCAACCTGATGCCAAAAAGACAGGAGCACACTGATGCAGAAAAGAGTTTCAAGAGCTGACTGGCTAGGTATATCTAATACTTACTATGAAGTCACCAGAGGATAAACACTTCCAAGAGGTAAAGGCTGCAGCCGTCGCACTTTCCCAAATCTCCAGATAACCACCCTCCCCGTTTTTTTGGGGACATGGGTTATTAATGGTGGAGAGAGTAGGCTGGATCAAAAAGGAAAGCTGGAAACATATTGTACTGTAGACAGGAGCTTCACCTACACAATTCTTAGCAGAAGGTCACTCTATTGAGGCCAGACATCAAATTGCCTTGTCTCCTATATTTCTAGGATTTTGCAGAGAAGACTGGGTTTCCACTGTCACTGAATTACCCTGGGACCCTAGGGAGGCATTAGCCTCTTTCAAGGGAAACTTGATACCAGTTTACACCATCCCTTTCAAAGAGATTTCCTGTTCCCTAGGAATGGCAAAGGAATCACCACACTGCAAGCTCCAGGAGCACAGAGACCATGTCTGTCTTACCACTGCATTTCTAATGCCTAGGATTGTAGGTACACAATAAATGTATTTCAAAGGAAGGGACTAACTCTGGCAAGCTACTTCAGACACAATATCCAAAAGTGCTATTGAATCAGCCCCAGTCAAAGCAATAACCAGGCCTAGCACAAGGCCTTGCCAAGCATGGGTACATCATCAGTTTGGGGGAAAGTGAATTGGGGCTGAGGGCCAGATGCTGTCATGATAGCATAACAGAGTCCTCTTCCAGAGGAAAAGTATCCCTGGCTAAAAGAGGAAACAAGTAGTCAGTCTTGCTCCTCAGTGGCATGTTATAAGTATGGAAAACATACAAGATAGCTCATTCTGTCACGGCATGGCTTCAACCAACCTCAGGCCTATAAAGCCATATGAATGGAGGTTTCCTTTTCCTGACAATGCAGAAAGGCCAGCTGCCTGCCTGCATTCTACTTCTAAAAAAATGTGGGAACTGAGATCCACTGGGCGGAGGTAAAAGAAGCTAGCAGAGACCTCAAACCTGCTGCCCACTGAGTCATCTTAGGGTTAGAGAAGAGTTTAATCGAATAGGATTTTACATTATCATTTTATAATGACTACTGTTAACACTTGCTGAACTGTTATTTACGCACCTGGGAGTAGGTGAAATATTTGTGTGAACATTTTATTTAGTCCTCAGAACAATCCTATGAGAGATACTGTCATTCTCATTTTGTAGATGAGAAACCTGGGTTTCAGTTAACACCACCCAGTATATGAGACAACCAGGACTTGGCTGATGAATAGGTAGGTAGTCAAGACCCATTCTTGTAACTTCTCTCTAAAATTTATCCATTACTGCCTGAAATCAAAAGTGGCTCAAGGATCTTAACCACACAGGCTGACTTTTCTTAATGAAGCTCTTGGATGAAAGATCAGAAAGAAAGTTGAAAAGGCAAGCCCTCAAACCAAGAGCTACGCATTTTGACCCGAACTTCTCAATAGTACTCATCTGAGACTCCAAACACTAACCACACACACAGTTCTGGATCATGTTCCTACCATTTCCACACGATACCATGAATTGGAAGATGTTCCAATCAGTAAGATTTTTATGCAAATCTCCAAAATCAGCCCAAAGGCTTGCTTTGGCCCTGCAATTGTTATTTTGTTTTTATTAATCCCTCCACTTTTATTATTCCCTCCCTTGAGGAATTCCTGATGCAAGTCCATTTCAGACAGCTTTTAAATCACATTGGATTTACTGCCCAATTATGCCATTTTCTTATCCCTCTTCACTTCACACAAGTTAGGAAATAAATTTGGGTTTGCATTATGTTTCTGAAGGGCAAAAAGTACCCACCAAAATTATACTCCAAGATACACAGCAAGACTTAAAATGATTATCTTTTACTGAAGAGTGTTTAAGCAAGACACAATTACTTCATTTCACTGGGAGAGAGGTTAATTTTAGAGGATATTCACTGATCTTAGGTCAATTAAATTGTGATATAACAAGATCCCAAAGACTTGCTCAATGCTAGCTGAATTTTAGAATCAAAAAGCTTGCACAGTTTGTGTTAACAACCAGAAAACTCTACCTTTCTCCAGCTGCCATATACTCAAGTCATTATCCTACAATCTGAGGAGACAGATTTAGGATTAATAATTTATCACCTTCCTGTACAGCAATATAGTTACGAATATAGGACAGTTCATCACTATGAGATATATTCCATTAGTCATCCACCTTAAATTAGGAGCCCAGCAAGAAGAACAGAGATATAATGCCCCCTAAAAAGTCTCCTGAAAATGCTTTTCTCCTAAAGATACGACCAATGCATGGTCAAAATATATTACTCTCTTAAAAGAAAAAGATACCACTTGGTCTGTCTGGTACTGTAGCCCTCAAGTACAACCAAAGGGTAGGGGCAAAGGAGGAAACTGAGTTCAGGTGACTTCTGTCTGCCAGGGGCAAATGCAGGCAGTTATGAGAACAAAAAGAGAATGACAACTAGTGGGGAAAAGACTTCTTGCTAAACCAGAAGCTGCCTTTGTCCCATCTGCAGTCTCTATGGGGAGTTGAGGGTTCCACCCAGAGTTTGGGACTAATTAAAAAATAAAATACGTCAGGGATGCCTGGCCGCCTCAGTCAGTATAGAGGTGACTCTTGATCTCGGAGACTGTGAGTTCAAGACCCATGCTGGGTGTAGAGATTACTTAAAAAATAAAAAACAAAAAATAAAAAATACGGCTGAGGTAAATGGAGATCAAAATATCATCTTTATAGGGGCACCCAGGCGGCATAGTCGCGTAAGCATCTGACTCTTGTTCCGGCTCAGGTCACGTTCGCAGGGTTGTGACGTTGAGCCCAGTGTGGCGCTCCACCCTCAGCACACGTTCTCCTTAAGATTCTCTTCTCCCTCTGCCCCTCCCCCCACATACACACTCTTGCTTGCATGTGTGCTCACTAAGATAAAAAAATATATCATCTTTAAAATAAGTGATGACTGGAGAACACAGCTTAGATGTACAGTCACAAATGGGCTTTCTAATACTTAATTAAACTTAGCCAATCGGACACATGCAGGCTGTCCTGGCATGGGCAGACCAGTTAGAGCATGGCAGGGAGAGAGCACATGCCAATCCTGAAGACTGGCCATTCCATACAACTGGATTCTTTTCCAATCTCACCCATCAGGAAAAAATCACTCTTCCATTCAGGGAGAGAACAAAGGCAGAAAAAAGAGCAAAGATTACCTTCCAAATACTGTTTCCCTCCTAGGAAGTGACGTGCCCATTTAACGAGCCCAGATTGAAAAACAGAGTAGGAAAGAACAATTCTCAACATGTATATTCCAACGTGGTGCTATTTCCAGCATTATCTTCAGGTTAACCCCAAACCTTTATTGCCACCTACTATGTGCTAAATGCTAGGTATGTAACTATGATTAAGACAGTTTAATGAAGCAGACACATAAGTGATCAATCCTAGTAGCTGTCTACTCCCAGCCACGTCTGCTAGGATTACTTAAGTTACTGACTTAGAACAGAGGTTACTCCTTGGCATACCTGGTACCAGACTCACCACCTACCGTAAATACCTATAAAACTGGACAGAATACACAGACAAGTGTTTTTACTCAGGAGATGACAGGCGGTATAGGCTACAATCCCCAAGAGAGAGGAAACTTGAAGTGAGCCCTACAACTGCCCAGTTCTCTGTTAAGGGACAACTTCCCAATCACAGCACCAAAAGCTGGAACCCGAAGAGAACACAGGGGTCTCACTGAGCCCCGGAAGCAGAGTTCTGAATTCGGCTAGACCTGCAGTGGTGAGACTTTGGAGAGGAAGGAGCTGTGAGAAGAGGGAGCCCCAGAAGTCCTTTGGGAGGGTTCCCTGCCAGGATGAGGACTAGAATGTAAAGGTACAGGGCAAGACCCGAGGTTTATTAGATAGTAGATGTTACAGGGCTGAGAGGGAAACAGAATCACTAGAGGTCAAGCAGTGCTGGGGGGGGGGGCAGGAAAAAGAGCACTTTGGAACTTGACTCTGCCAGAGCAAAGAAATCACATGAACACCACAGACCGGCAGACACCAGAAAGGCCTCACCTTAGGATTAAGGACCACACTTTAGAGCAAGACCTCCTCTGAATCTCCCCTCAACACAGCCTAAAACCACACAGTATATAGCATGGTATAAGAGAGATGTACAGACCCCACGAGAACATAAAGGGTAAGTTCAAACCAGGGGCCTCAAGGAACATGTCAGAAAGGAGCTTATGTTTACCTGCATCAGAATCCCTCAGTGAGAACAGTTAACAGTAAATGCCGAGGAACAGAGCACTCTGCATGGAAGCATGAGACGGGACTCTACGAACAGTGATTCGAACGTGGAGGAGAGAAAGGAGTGTGGCATGACTCAGGGATTTCTACCTCGGAATGCAAGTGGAGGTGGTCTTTTCACTGTTATAGGGAATACAGAAGGAAGAGAGGCAAAGGACCACGGGTTTGGTCTTGATACATTAAGTTAGAGGTAGCTGGGAGACATCCAGTTGGAAAAGTGTGACATACGTGGCTGTGTGCTCTGGAAAGGAGTAAACAAACAGCTATGGATTTGGGAGTCAAGAGCACACAGGTTACAGTTGTGAGAAAAAATGAGGTTGCTCAGGGGGAGCACTAAAGAGTGAGACAAGAAAGGGTAGAAACAGAACGCTGAAGAACAAAACATTGAAAGAACAAGCTGACAAGGGAAGTGAGGGAAGAATGATTAGAAAGTGCAGCGCATCGGCTGGAAGGGAAACAGAGAAGGGCACTGCGTCCCTCTGTCTTTTCACCTGCCATGGCACAGGTCTTAAACATCCATCTCCCTCACGAAACTGGGAGTTCTTCCAGGGCAGGAAGTGTACTGTGTTGTTCTGATCTTTATTACCCTCATTCCTAGCCCAGGACCAGACTGCTAGTAAGTTCTCAAAAACTGGTTCTGAATTGAACACTTGTTCTCTGAACTTACTTATTACCTCATTGTGTAATTTACCTCCCAGCAGCAGGGGAACATCAGTACAAGTGTTCATAGCCAATTGTTAGCTTTAGGCCTACAGAAGCTTCTGTGACTCTTCATGGTTTAGGTTTCCAATGCTGGTTCAGGCCCTCTCACCTCCCACACACATGCAGACAGAACTCTTGAGATGTACATATTCTTTCTTTAGATATGTTAGCATATTTGTGAATATTTGAATCGATTTTGTTTCTCTCAAAGGCATTGTGTCTCCTTAAGGTAGCTTCATGTACCTCTGCTCTGAGTGTGTTAATTTGAAACTCTCAAATGACAGATGATGTTAATGTTAAAGTTTAATTCTCAAAGAACAATTCCCTTATTTCTCATTTATTAATTTATTCAGTCAACAAATATTTTTATGGTGAACCTACTATCTGCCAAACACTCAGTACTTGCTGGGAATACCTAGTATAAGTAAAACAGGCAAAACGTCTGCCGTTAAGAATTTGATATCTAGGGGCGCCTGGGTGGCTCAGTCGTTGAGCGTCTGCCTTCGGCTCAGGGCGTGATCCCAGAGTTCTGGGATCGAGCCCCACGTCAGTCTCCTCCGCTGGGAGCCTGCTTCTTCCTCTCCCACTCCCCCTGCTTGTGTTCCCTCTCTCGCTGGCTGTCTCTATCTCTATCGAATAAATAAATAAAATCTTAAAAAAAAAAAAAAGAATTTGGTATCTACTGCAGGACTTTCCAAATTCTTGGAGTCACCTCACTTTCGTCTACAGATACTGATAATCCCCAAGTCCAAAATGCTATTTTTAAGCCATTTAACAATAACATTAAACAGAAAAACAGTGGTTCAATGGTCCATAAGGAAAACACAGAGCATCTTTTGTCAGACAAATTGTAATGACTGCTTTCTAGCGGTGGGCTTCGGCGCTGAACCCGGAAGTTGAAATCAAAAAGAAGCCCACTGTACATAAGCCAGTGGGTGCCTAGGGTTCTGCTAGGGATGGAGTAAACTGCCAAGTGGTAAACAGGAATTACAAGGGAGCTGCCTTACTTTGGTTAGTTTTTCAGGAATAATGCATACAATCCATAAGCTAAATGACAACAGCAAACAATCAAGAATGTATTTTATTAGAGAAATCTTAAAAGCTCCGTTAAAAATGAAACAAACTCACAAGTAGATAAAACTGACTCAGGCTGCCAATGCCAGGTTTTTGCTGCTATTATTTTGTTGTTGCCTTTTCAGGTTTCAGGTAGGTTTTTTCCTCCCCCCTATTAAAAAAAGTTATACATATACACAGAAAAAAGATCTGGAAAACACAAAAACTATACAGAAATAATAATTCCACCATTCAAAAAATATATAAACATTTAATTATGTATCTTGTTTCAGACTTTCTATTATATAAAAGTATTTTTCTCTTTTCACATAATGGGCACCATTGTGACTATGCAGTTGTATATCCTGCTTTTATCCCTGAACATTAAGAGCATTTCCCACGTACTTAGTCTTCTAACCTGTGAATTGAAGTTGGATAATATTTCACATGTGGACATGCCACGATCTTACCACGCTCCTACTGTTGGGCAGGTTGTGGCAATGTTTTGCAACATAAAATAAATGAGTGTTGATGAATGTTCTCATTCACAACCATCTCAATATATCCTTAAGATAAATTCCTAAAGGGGAAATTACAAGGGTCAAAAGATATTAACTTTTTAAGGATCTTGATACCTATGCCCGAAGTTCTCCGTTCCAACTTCCCAGCACAGCATGAGGGCAACCACATAGCCCGCAGGCGTCACTGAATATATTTACTTTGACCTTCATCAATATGATAAGCTAAACAAAGATCTCTCATTTTAATCTGCGGTTCTCTGGGGGCACCCGGCTGGCTCAGTGGTGGAGCATGGGACTCTTATCTTGGGATTGTGAGTTTGACCCCCACGTTGGGCACCACGATTACTCAATTTAAAAAAAAATTTAATCTGCAGTTCTTTGGTTAGTAATGAGAATGTACATTTTTTAGATGCTTACAAATCATTTTAATTTCTTATTTCTCTCTCTTTGTATGTCGTTTATTTTTTCTATTAAGATATTAGTACGTTTGTTAAAAAACTGATGTGAAAAAGCTCTGATAAGTTAAAATATATAAGAAATCTGTCTGTCATGTGTTACCTGCATGTTCCCTCAGTTTGAACACACATGGTTCTTGGTTCTTCCATGGCAGAAGCTTCAAACTTCTCTAAAATGAAACTGGTGTGATCTAATCCCCGCCAGAACCACTCCCAACAATACCACTTTTGCACTTCTATACTCAATCTGCTCACCGTTGGTGTTTTTAAGCACCAAGCTGAGGGGATACTAAAGCCTAGCCCAGTGAACCCACAGTACTCCGTTTAACCAAGGCTGCACTACAAATACAGAAATACTCAGAAATGCTTCTCCCTCCCCTGTACGTGGAACTCCTCAACTAACAAGCTGCTCATCATGATTCAATGCAAAAAACTGTCTTTGGTCCTCCAAAAGATTACCTGTGGTTGGAAGGCAGAGTAGCAGAAGAAAAACAGCACGGGCTATTGAGTGAACAGACCTAGATTTAGACTCCTGGCTCTGTTGTGTTCTTGCTGTGTGATCCTGGTCAAGTCATTCTGCCTCTCTGGGCCTCAATTTCTTTATGGATAAAATGAGACTAAAACTATCTGTTTTAGGATTGTCATGGGGATTCGGTGAGATAAGATATGTAATGTTTATAACCAAGGGCCTGGTATTTGGTAGGTACTCTTCAAAAAATGCGATTTTCCTACTCTGATAGTGCTAAATCAGTTACTTATTTAACACAAATGATCTTACATAAAATGTTGGCCTGAAATAGTTAGCTGTCCCAGCAAAGCATCATCTGGGTAAAAAAACATTTAGGTCAGCTTTCTGTCAACTGCAATTTTCACTGCTATAATTATGCAATCATCAACCACCACTGCAGGACAACAAAAACCCCAAAGCTGATGTTACCGAAATTCCTAAATACAGTAATTACTTGATTCTCTAGATCGTGACCACCCATTCCTTTAGGAAAGCAACAGAAATCTATGGATTTATAGGGAGCAAAAGGCTGATTAGTTATCCCAGACAGTGGACTCTACAACACAAGGCTTTTGTCACTGCCCAGAATGGCAGGATACTGAGAAGTCTTTCTGAAACTGCTGTTCTCTCACATTCCATACTCCAAGAAGAACAATGTCAACAGAAGAATTGAAAGAAAGAAATGACAGAAAGAAAGAGGACTCTTTGAAATTTAACCTTCTTCACACTCTTTNCTGGCAAGAGGTTCTAGCTTGGGGAAATAATCTCTAGGAGGAAAGCATACTTTATGAAATCTATCAGCATAACCCCTTTCTATAGAAAAAGCAAGGAACACATTCTTCCTACAAGTGAAGATTCCTTTAGGAAAGGAAAGGAAGCAAAGTATCATTTACTAAGCACCTATGTTCACAGGGCTGTAGAACACACTTTAATTACAGTGTCTCTCATATCAAGCTGTGAGGCAAATCTTATCCTTCTTCACAGACAAAAGGTAACTTGCTCAAGGTTTCATAGTTATTAAGTAAAAACATCCAGCTCCAGGACCCAGGTCTTTCCAATTTTCAAATGTTTTTCTTTTCATTACACCTTCACCAAATCTTAAAATGATCATGCCAATCCCTCTTTACAAAAAAGAACCCAATTTTAATTGTGTTTCCAAAACAAATAAACCCAACAAACTAAGTGTCCACCAAAAGGATGACCACTGGGACGCCTGGGTGGCTCACTCGGTTAAGCATCTGCTTTTGGCTCAGGTCATGATCCTGGGGTCCTGAGATTGAGCCCCACATGGAGCCCCACACAGGGTTCCTTGCTCAGCAGGGAGCCTGCTTCTCCCTCTGCCTTCCACTTCCCATGCTTGTGTGCTCGCTCGCTCTCTCTCTCTGACAAATAAGTAAATAAAATCTTAAAACAAAACACAAAAGGATGACCATTTCTGTCAATGAACAGATTACTTTTCTGCCTCCTACTAGTCTTTAATATGAACTGATTCACAAAGAGTGCCCTTTATATCTTAAATCTATGAAGAAAATGGTACCTGTTGACAACCACAGAGCACTGAAGCAGAAGCAAGTATAAAACAGGTACAGGCTTCTCAACCATTTCATGGATATCTGCCAACAAGATCCAAAAAAAATCCAGGAAGCAGGGCTTGGCTTGACTCCCAGCCTCCTCTCCATGGCCTTCCAGACAGGCGGAACCAGTTCACTATAAAGACAAAAAGGGAAGAAATTTTATGCCAAGTAATTAATAATTGATTCCTGGAAATGTAGAGTGCTAGAGAATGTGACAGATTAGGGGGAAGAGAAATTTCAAGTTTGTCTTTCACTGCTCATACCTGCCCGTAAAATTTAAACCTGAGCCTTGACAAAGCCTATAATTATCAGGATAAAAACATAGCAAGGGATATGAAATGAACCCACTGTAAAACTGAAAGACTTTACATTCTATTATTTTCTAAGCTAATAGTAAATCACCTGTGTGGAAGAATGGAAAAAGCACCAGCCCAAAGAAAAGAAGAACTGAGCCTGAGTTCCAGTTGGGCTACTAATAGCTTTGTGACTTTGACCAAACACTCTTATCTATGATGAGTTTGGACGACCAGAGGTGAGCACCTGAGAGTTTTGTCTAGCTGTGCTTTAAAAAAAATTTTCATGTGACTATCTTTAGGAAACACATGCACTCTCCAGTTTACTACTGCCCCACCACTATGATCTTAAAAATCTAAGTAACACTTCGACGTCACCTTCCTGATCGCTAGAATCATTTGCAATTCCTGACTCGAATTCATAGATACACTCGACAAATATTTGCACAGCCCTTATTATGTGCTAGACATTATGCTGGCTACTTTGGAATCTAGGAGCTGGATAATTTAGGTCCCTTCCAGAGAAAAAAATTATTTTCATCTGTTTCATCTCTCTTATACAACTTCCCTACATTGTATAAATTATTATATAAATCTTGGCAATATCATGAGGGTTGGTTGAGTTCTGAAGAAGCAATTAAAATTCTTCTGTCCTAAATGTGCACCTGTCACCCACATGTGGCAAATGACTCCAACCCCCAACCGCAGCCAGCATACAAGGAGATTGACATCACATGGGTTGGATATCAATATTGACTAATACCAGGAAATAGATACAGGCACACACAGATGCAAAACTGAGGTACAGCCTACCCAAGAAAAGGCTTTCACTGAGCCTCAAGCATTGAAGGAACTCTTTCTCATTCACTTCCATCCATTCTGATTTCTAGTAGTTCTGAAGTTGTATACTAGGGAGCAGGGAGCTGAAAGATGTGTGGGCCAGTGACATGCTCAAGAGATTATGAAATGGAGCCCAAGTTAGAAAGTCTATCCAGCAACTTCTCTAGCCTCCCAAGATGGAACAGCGAGTGTTCATGTGCGTGTGTGTGTGTGTGTGTGTGTGTGTGTGTACGGATCTTACCCAACACATTTCTGCCTACCACAAAAGGATTTTAAACTCAAAGTGACTCAACACCTGTCATCAATAGCGTGACAGGTGGGCGACAGAAGCATAAAAGAAATGAATAGGTTTTGAAAATGGGAGTAATAAACACCATTGAATTAGCAAGCTGATTAGAAGTGCAATGTCTTACAAGCCATGCATAAGAGAGAAGCAGAGCTCTTTTCATGTGAACTCCCAACAAGCCATGCCTCTGAAATAAATCTACAATTGCCTAAAGGCACAAATTACTGCTAGGGTCGTCAAAGCCTTGCTGACCAGAGGCAAGAACAACACATCACCAAGATCCAAAGGGTTTGGTATAGAATCAAAGGGTAAAAACCCAGGGAGAGAACACACACCCCCACAATACTTGACAAACGAAAGTCTAGAAAAGCTTGCAATAGTTTTGGCATTTTGGGCGTTACAAGTACACCCGAAATAAAAGCACTCTCTGTTGCAGCAGCTGTTCAGACAGAGCAGGGGGTAATGTTTACTTAATACTTCAGGTTGATGGGGGATTTATCATAGTTCAGTCTGTCAGCTACATACGTGGAACTCCATTTATGTACACAGCGATAAGATATGTTTGAACAACGACAGAGCAAGTCTGCAACAGCCTATTCAGCTGCAATGAGTAATCAAGAATAAAGCTTTAAAAAAAAAAAAAGTCTCAAGATATTTGGGAAAGTTACAGAACAGACTGCCATGAATAACTTTGCTTATATTTGCAGACATTGTTTTCCAAATAGCTGGAAAAATGAACAGATTGTTCTGGGAGGTCGTCTTCCCAATTTGTTCCTAGCTCCCAGTCTGTTAATCACAGAAGAAAGCACAAGGACAGTCAGCTAATTCTCTTCACTAACTGCATCTACGGTCGGTTGAGCACAAGCACCAGGAGGCGAGAGAAGGAAAAGCTTTCCTAGAACCGCCTGAGGTTCTCTTTTGATTTCCTTCGTTTCACCTTTGCGCTCACTGCAGACACCACAGAACCCCTCCCTGGGGAATAAATTTCTCAGTCCGGAATAAGGCAGGTTTCGCAGGGTAATTTACACATCGTGCTCAGCCCCGCCCCCCTTATTCTGCATCAACTTTCTATCTTGGTGGGGAGACCAAACACAAGAGACAGCAGCTAAGGGCGAGGCTGCAGAAGTCTAGGGAGGAAGGACAGCGGCGCCCCGAGCCCGGTCAGTCTGTCAAGGGATGGAGGATGCTGCATGACCAGGCCCGGGCCCAAGAGAAACGAGGTTCAGCCTGGGATTCGAGCTCCACACCTGCAAAAAGCCAGAAGCAGCTGGCTGCCCTAGCCGGGCCAGGAGCGCCACCTCCGGGTCCCAACACCCGGCCAGCGCACCCTCAGAAATAGCCCGTCCCGCTTGCCCCTCCCCTGAGCTCGTGGTCCTCGGCCTGGCAGCCAGCCGCCCCCGGCCACCTACCGGGGCTCAGGGCCACACAGCGGGGCCCCGGCTCTCGGCGGCCTCCGCCTCCTCCCGGTCCATGGGGTCGGGGCCCAAACCTTCGCTCCCCTCACCCGGAGGAGGAGGAAAAGGAAGAAGGTAGTGCGGGCTCCCCACCCGGACAGCTCCCTCTCGCCTCAGCCTCCCAGGACAGCGACCGCGGCCGGAAACGCCGCCTCCTCCCACCTCCCGGGCTCAACCCGGAAACACACTCTTCATGCCTAGCAGCCCTCCTGAGCCCCCCCCGCCCCCGCCTCCCCGGAAGCTCAATTCCAGCCGCGAGCCCGAGAGGGAGGAGGGGCAGTGCTGAGGGACAGAACTACGCACGAGCGAAAGAACCTGGGCCCCCAGGCTGTCGCCTCCCGCTCTCCACAGGAAGTCTGCTCCTTCGCCTGCCCTCCGCGAGCCCCAGGCCCCAGACTCGGGCAATACCCACAAGCAAGATGGCGGCAACGGCAGCACCCCCTACGGCTTAGCGCCCAGGCGTGCCATTGGCCAGAGCCCGGAGTGAAGCCGCCGCCGATTGGTCAAGAGCGCTGCGGGGGTGGGGGTGGAGCTGCAGCCGCCTGGAGCCGGGAGTGGGCAAAGCGGCGTGAGCAGCGGCCCCAGGCTCCCGGAGCATCGCGCTCGGAGAAGATTTCGCCGCTCGGGGCCGCAGCCTGGTGAGCTCAGCCCCCTTCAGGCCCTCCCCTACATCCCAGCCGGGGCCTCGCCGAGCCGGCGCTGATCGACGCCGACACACCCCGGGGACCCTATCGCGACTCCATCGCGCCATATCGCGACATCACCGTGCCCTGTCGAGACTCCATTTTGTCACAGCCCTTTTCAATATATACCTATATATATATTTTTTAATTTGCCCTGTCATCTTTGGGGGCTGTCCATGTCGTGATTTTACCGTGATCTCTCCGTGACATCACCGCGCCATCGTGAAGTGTGATCTCATCGCCGCCCTGTCGTGACTTCATCAATGTCGTGTTGTGACCTGGCTGCGGCGGGACAGGTGGTGACCGCCAGGAACCCTCTTCCCCTTCTCATCTCCCCATCTCAGCAGCCCCGCTTCGATTATCCGGCTTTTGGATTCTCCGTTGTCCTGGGAGCTACCCGGGACCCCCTCTTGCTTCTCCAGCCCCTGCCGGCATCCACAGGCTGGTAGCGGGGCGGGGAGGGCGAGGAGAGGGAACGCAAAGGGTTAATTCTGCTGCTGCTTCGGCTGCTGCTGCTGCTGCTGCTGCTGCTGCTGCAGCTTCTGCCCGAGGGAGGGAAAGGAGAGGAGGCAAGGAGCCTGCGGGGGCGACTGAGAGCCCTGGCTGGAGGGGTGGGGTCCCCAGAGGGGTCTCCAAGCCTTCCCTGGTCAGCAGCCTGCATCCTCACTTCTGCTGAAGCTTGTCTTCTGCCTGTTCTGGAGAAGGGAGGGGAAGGGAAACCTAGGATGCCCTTTTCCCTCATGTCAGCTTGTGTCCGGATAATCGAACTTCACCCATGTATGTCTCCATTCCTTCCTGTCTGTTCTCACCACTCCCTCCTGGTGTGCCTGGGTGGAGGGAGATAAAACCAGGCCTCTGGTGCCAGGGGGCAGCTGAGCAGTGGGGCCAGCCCCCTCCCACTCCTGGGAAATTGGTAAGGAGAGCTGTCCAGCTGAGCAGCGGGGTGCGTGGTCCTTCCTTCCCGCTTTCTGGAGGTGACCTTGGACCAGGGTCCCTTCTTCATCCCTAAGGACTCGAGGGTCCAGTGCCTTTACGGGGCTGCCACAAGGGAGGTCAGTCTTGTGCAACCCATCCCTCCTGATCCCTCCCTCTGTGCTAATCCCTCCCTCCATCCTCCACTCCCACCCCCACCCCTCCTCTGCAGAGGGATGCTCAGTCCCTCTTGTGTTCACAGTTGGGCAAGGCGGGCATCATGGCCTCGGATTGCGAGCCAGCTCTGAACCAGGCAGAGAGCCGAAACCCCACCCTGGAGCGCTACCTGGGAGCCCTCCGTGAGGCCAAGAATGACAGCGAGCAGTTTGCAGCCCTGCTGCTAGTAAGGAACTGACTGAAAATTGGGAGGTGGGAAGGGCTGGGTGGTTGGGCCCCCTAGGAATGGGAACAGAAAGTCCCCAAGGGGTACATAGGTGGTGCTGGCATTCCTGGAGGCACCAAAGAAGGCCCCAGATGCCTACCTTTGGACTCTTCTTTGCTCCCCTGAGTATGGGGGCAAAGGGGAGAATGGGGGTGAATAAGGCTCGGGGCCCTGGGAGCCTTGGAGGAGGCTGCCTGGGTCCGCTCTCTGGGGCGTCCCGCAGCAGATGGGAGCTGACTCATAGGGTGACAGCAGCAGGTAGTAACTACTGCAGAGTACTGGAGGGCTGGAGATGGTTACTCTGGGGGTGGAGAGAGTAGCAGAACTCAAAGTCACTGGGAAGGGGTCCCAGGGGATGGCCAGGACGGCAGTAGGTAGGTTGAGGGTGAGGATGCTGGTTTGGGGCTTAGCCCTGTTGGAGGAACCAAGCTGGGGCCAGCAGAGCAGGAGCTGCAGTGCTGGGAGGGGGGGGGGGTTGATGTGTGGGGGGTGAAGGGAGGAGGGAGTACAGTTGCTGCTTGTTTGCCATGGCAACAGGGAGAAGGCTCCAGAGTCAAGGGCTCACACTGCAGCAGAGGAGGTGTTGAGGTGAAATGTAAGGGGAAATGTTTTGACAGGCAGAGTGGCGAGACACAGGAGCCATTTCCCCTGAGAAGGTGGCGGGAATGGATCAGAGGCTTCTCTGGGGGGAGCAATTAGGGTGAGACCCTCAATCCATGGGAGATTTTAAACTGAGCTCTAAACCCAACTCAGGTTGTCGGCATCTAGATTAGGTATCAGGAAGAACTTCCCAAATGACCAGGTGATGAAACAGCGGGACAAGTAGTTGAGGAGGATTGGACCTCCCTTCTGTGGAGATAATCACAGATGAGGGATCCCAGAGGTCACAACCATCCGGCTCCCACGGGAGGGAAGGAGCTGGATGAAATGACCTCGGGACCCCAGAGCGAGTCCCCTTGCATGACCTAATCTTGCTAACAGTCAGCACCCCAGGGGGCAGTGGGCAGTATTCCTTTCATCCTGCTGATAGCACATACCCCCCTTAGGTGACCAAGGCAGTCAAAGCAGGTGACATCGATGCCAAAACTCGGCGGCGGATCTTCGATGCTGTAGGCTTCACCTTCCCCAATCGTCTCCTGACCACCAAGGAGGCGCCAGATGGCTGCCCCGACCATGTTCTCCGAGCCCTGGGTGTGGCCCTGCTAGCCTGCTTCTGCAGTGACCCTGAACTGGCTGCCCATCCCCAGGTCCTGAACAAGATCCCCATCCTTAGCACCTTCCTCACTGCCCGGGGGGATCCGGATGATGCTGCTCGCCGTTCCATGATCGATGACACGTACCAGTGCCTGACAGCTGTGGCAGGCACACCTCGTGGGCCCCGGCACCTCATTGCTGGTGGCACCGTGTCTGCCCTGTGTCAAGCATACCTGGGGCACGGCTATGGCTTTGACCAGGCCCTGGCACTTCTAGTGGGGCTGCTGGCTGCTGCTGAGACCCAGTGCTGGAAGGAGGCGGAGCCTGACCTCCTGGCCGTGTTGCGGGGCCTCAGTGAAGATTTCCAGAAAGCCGAGGATGCCAGCAAGTTTGAGCTCTGCCAGCTGTTACCCCTCTTCCTGCCCCCGACAACCGTGCCCTCTGAATGCCTCCGGGATCTGCAGGCCGGGCTGGCACGCATCCTGGGCAGCAAGCTGAGCTCCTGGCAGCGCAACCCCGCACTAAAGCTGGCAGCCCGCCTGGCACACGCCTGCGGCTCCGACTGGATCCCAGCGGGCAACTCCGGGAGCAAGTTCCTGGCCCTGCTGGTGAATCTGGCGTGTGTGGAGGTCCGGCTGGCCCTGGAGGAGACAGGCACAGAAGTAAAAGAGGATGTGGTGACCGCCTGCTACGCCCTCATGGAGTTGGGGATCCAGGAATGCACCCGCTGTGAGCAGTCGCTGCTCAAGGAGCCACAGAAGGTGCAGCTCGTGAGCATCATGAAGGAGGCCATCGGGGCTGTCATCCACTATCTGCAGCAGGTGAGGGTCCAGCGGCCCACAGAGGGAGCCTAGTGGCAGGGGGCTGGAAGGCAAGGCAAAGGGGGGACGCGCGCTGCAGTACGGCAGTGTAACGGGAGAGGGCAAGATGCCCACTCTGAGGGCTGATCCTGTAGTGCTCCCGGGAGTAGTGTGGCCGAGCCTCCCTCCCCCCCCACCGAGCTTCCACACAAGCACCATACCACACACCATATGTGCACTCCCATCACAGTACACACACACGCACACACACAACACAGTGACTTCCCACTCACAGCCCTCCCCCCAGTACACACGCACAGCAGATCGAAGCAGTCTGTTCGGCTCAACCTCTCGCATTGTTTCACGCACCTGCCCGTACAGACTGGTACCAGAGCCGGGCAAAGGAGCAGGGCTGCTGGTTCCTGGCCTCTGGAGCGGTTCCGCTAACTCCTCCCAGGTCAGCTGCTATAGAGGCAGTATTCAGTTAGCTTTGGACCTGTGAGTTACCTTCGAGCCTTGAGATACTTTAGAGGTGGGGGGGCCGAGTCGAGTCCCAGTGAGTGTGGGGACGTGTCGTCTGAAGTCAGTTCCCTCAGCAGATATGCCCTGAGGGCCTGCTCTGTGCCCGGCCCCTGTTGGGTGCGTCTTTACCATGCGCCAGGTGCGGGGTGCACAGGGCCTCCCTTTGAAGGGCTCACAGGCCAGAACTCCCTTGCAGGTTTGTTATTCCTAGGCTGGCTGGCATGCTGTCCCGGCCGGGGAGGGTCTCTGGTCCTGCTCCATCTCACGGGGGTCCCGTGGCAACAGGTGGGGCCAGAGAAGCAGAAGGAGCCCTTTGTGTTTGCTTCGGTGCGGATCCTGGGGGCCTGGCTGGCCGAGGAGACCTCATCCCTGCGCAAGGAGGTCTGCCAGCTGCTGCCCTTCCTTGTGCGCTATGCCAAGACCCTCTACGAGGAGGCCGAGGAGGCGAATGACCTCTCCCAGCAGGTGGCCACCCTGGCCATCTCCCCCACCACCCCAGGGCCCACCTGGCCAGGGGATGCTCTCCGGTGAGTTTGTAGTTAGAGTCTGTCCAGCCAGACTGTTCTAAAGAAAAGTGTAACAGGGGGACACCTCCTGCCCCCCCAGACTGGTCTGTGCCAGGCTTCCTGATTGGGGCATGAGATTTCCTTTAGGATTATTTCTGGTTTTCTCGGGGGGGCTTGTTCACGCAGGACTCCTGCTCAGCCAAGTCTTACCTGCCCAGCCCACATTTGTCTATAAAGAGAGAACTTGTGCTTATCAAGCAGTTACTACACGCCAGGCATTTTGCTCTATCCTTTACCAAAACAATCTCATTCAGTCCACACAGCAAATCTATGCCAGAAGTCTCATCCGCGTCCTCAGGATGAGCAAACCGAGACTCAAGGTTAGAGTAACTGGCCCACACGCACACCACATGGCAGAGCCCGAGTTTGAGCCCAGGCCTGGGAAGCCCCACAGCGTGTGCGTTCTCTGCGGGACCTACAAGGCTGGGTCCTTTTCCCCTGCTTTCATTTCTCTCAGGTGGGATGCCCCAAAAAAGGGAATCCTTTGTGCCTGCATCTGTCCCTACCCCTTACACATCTGTTCCTTCCACACCCCCAGGCTCCTTCTGCCCGGCTGGTGCCACCTGACTGTCGAAGATGGGCCCCGGGAGATCCTGATCAAGGAGGGAGCCCCCTCACTTCTCTGCAAGTATTTCTTGCAGCAGTGGGAACTCACATCCCCGGGCCACGATACCTCAGTGCTGCCTGACAGCGTGGAGATCGGCCTGCAGACCTGCTGTCACATCTTCCTCAACCTTGTGGTCACCGCACCAGGGCTGATCAAGTGAGGCCGGGGAGGAGGTTGGAGGAAGCAAGGGGGGCTACTCAGACTTGCCTCTGATCTCCATCTCAACTTTGCTTCCCTGTGCCCATGGGTTCCTATTAGTATTCGAATGAAAGGCTCTCAGAATAGACAGAGCCACCCCACACAAGGATTTGGCATGTCTGGAACCCTTCTGGGCATGTCTACCTGTTCAGCCCTAAGCCAGTCTCTGCTCCCCAGAGGTCATGAATGGGCCCAAAGTTAACTCTTAACCCTGCTGCCTCGTTTCTTGCCAAACCCTGCCTGGTGAAACCGGGAGCCCAGCATCCCAGGTGTTCCCAGGCCTTGGTCTAGCTCAGTCAACCCCCCTTCCGCCATCTTTCCCTGCCTTTCTCCCCAGGCGAGATGCCTGCTTCACATCACTCATGAACACCCTGATGACGTCGCTGCCCGCGCTAGTGCAGCAGCAGGGGAGGCTGCTTCTGGCTGCCAATGTGGCCACCCTGGGCCTTCTCATGGCCCGGCTCCTCAGCACCTCTCCAGGTAAGCCCCGGGACCCTGTCCTCATGGATAGGGACAAAAGGCCTGGGTGGACCTGTTGTCTTCCGGGCATAAGTCCCCATTTTCAGGGAATGCTTTTACAGAATTTTCCAGTCGAGCGGAAATCTCTGAAGTGTGTCTCCATCCCCCACCCTACCCCACCCTTCTTCCCCAAGTGATAACATTCTCTTCCTTCTGAAGACTTTTAAGGCGAGGTCTGGTGGGTGTAAGTACAGGCCTGCTCAGCGGCACAGGCACAGGCACCTGGAATCCCAGCAGCCCAGGGAGTCTGAATCCAGTGTTTTCAAGGTGGAGCCGCCCCCACCCAGGCCTTGAGTCAGAAACCTGATTCCTCCCATTGAGGTTTTTCTCTGCTCAACGCCTCACCTCCCTCGTGACAGTCTTCGGCACTTTGGTGCTGCTCTGCACAGACCTTCCCCGCAGCCCTGCCTCGCTCTGGCTGTGTGCAGGGGGAGGGGTGTCCCCTCCAGCCCCTGCCCGCCCTCCGAGTCTCCCACTTCGGCCGTGGGTGTCTGCTCGGGTCCCTCTGTCCCCGCCTGTTCCCTGTGCCCCATCTGTCAGGTTGGAGGAGCTGAGCAGATGCCCGGGAACAGGGCGTCACGAGCCTGTACCCTCAGCTGCCTCTCTGTTCCCTGTGCGGGATCCCAGCAGGGTCCCCCCGGCAGTGGGAAGGGAGCATGTCCTAGTGGACCCCGAGCTGCCCCTGTGCTGTAGCCCTGAGCTCCCTCAGTCCCAGGCTGTGTCACCTCAGCCCCTGAGTAGAGCCCCCGTGCTGTTCACCCACAAATGCCACCCGGTTGAACTGACAGCCTCCCGGAGAGGGTCTGCAGTACAGGGATGAGCCCCTGCGTGGCAGGTAAGCCCAGCCCCATCACCAGCTCCTGGGCCCCCTCTGGCGCCCTCTTCTGGCCCAAGAATCAAATGGTGCGACGGCCCTCGCCGGGAGCTCTCCAGGCCTGGGCGGTGCTCCCGTGGCTACCCTGGCCGCAGGAAGGGCTGACCCTGACGTTGAGTGTGCCAAGATGGTTACGTTTAATTCTCACAATGGATTTCTAAGATTAGCATGTTGGCCCCATTTTACAAGTCAGGAAACGAGAGCCAGGAAAGGGGATTACCCCAGGTCACACGGTGAAGTCGAAGGTAGGGTGTGAGCCCAGGCAGGCTGATAGCAGGCTATGCTTTGGCTCCCGGAGTGTGTCCGCACAAAAGAGGAAAGTAAGGGGCTGGCAGAGCAGCCGGCCCGCAGACCTCACGCGCCCTCCCCCCTTGCCTTCCAGCGCTTCAGGGAACGCCGGCCTCCCGAGGCTTCTTCGCCGCAGCCATCCTCTTCCTGTCACAGTCGCACGTGGCGCGGGCCACGCCCGGCTCGGACCAGGCGGTGCTGGTGCTGTCCCCCGACTACGAGGGCATCTGGGCCGACCTGCAGGAGCTCTGGTTCCTGGGCATGCAGGCCTTCACGGGCTGCGTGCCGCTGCTGCCCTGGCTGGCCCCCGCCGCCCTGCGCTCGCGCTGGCCGCAGGAGCTGCTCCAGCTGCTCGGCAGCGTCAGCCCCAACTCCGTCAAGCCCGAGATGGTAGCCGCCTATCAGGGCGTGCTGGTGGAGCTGGCCCGGGCCAACCGGCTGTGCCGGGAGGCCATGCGGCTGCAGGCGGGTGAGGAGACGGCCAGCCACTACCGCATGGCCGCCCTGGAGCAGTGCCTGTCAGAGCCCTGAGCGGGTGTCCACTGGGGACAGACCCGGGGGTGGGCAGCGAGGGAAGGAGGGAGGAGGCATCCTCCCTGAAGCCCCCAAACTGGACCCCCTCCCCCAACTCCCTCCCCCAAACACCCCAGCTGTCTGGCTTTTCTGAGGGCAAGGGCACGGTGCCCACCCCTCAAGTGTAAGGAACTGCGTCCTGCCCCCCGGGCCCCCATGGGGGCAGGGACTGGCTTGGAAATCAACGTGGCTGTCCCTGCCAGGCCGGGAAAGGTTAAAGCAGCCCCTAGGGAGGGGGGCACTGGGTGTCATTGTGCCCTCTGTCAGACACCTCCACAGGAGGGAGGCCCCAGGGTGGGATAGGGCTGGCAGGAGCTGGCTGCCTCAGTCCATGTGCCCTGCCGGCCAGGGTGTGGGCTCCCCTAGGCTGTGGTGTCCCCTCTAGCCTCCCAGGTCCACGTCCTTCAAATTGGCCATTTGGCTCTTGTCCTTGGCCCCCTGGGCAGAGAGCAGACTCAGACCGCTCAGACTGCTGACATCACAGTTCTTCCTATCAAATTCAGTGACCCAGGGTCTGAACTGCCCCATCCTTCCAGGGAATCCTGAGGCAGACAGGCCTGGTGTGGGGTGGGGAAACCTCCTTCCACCTGAGCTTCCTTGAGGGGACCCAGGGGTCCTTAGGCCCTGACCTCTAAGCTTTTGTGTCATGTTGCAACAGAGTGACGATGGGGGTTGGGGGGTTATTTATTTTGCCTGTCCTTATCCCTGCTTGGACACCTGAGCATCTGATCCCTGTCCCCCTAGTGCCATCTGGCTTGACTGGAGCCAGGAACAGGAGGGACACTTCCCCAGAATCCGCATGTTTCCCTAGTGATTGCACCCCATCGCCATCGTGGTGCCTGGCTTTAATTCCCACCCCTGCTTACGATTCCTCTCTGCAGAGAGACGCGACTGGCGGCTCCGGCAGGGACTACCTTTCTTACAAACCCCGGGGGACCCTCCCCCGAACCTGATCCCTTGCTTCCATTCCCCCTTCCCTCCCCCGGTGCGTTCTGTGATCGCCAAGTTCAAAGCTGTGCACATGCGGACACTCAATAAATGTTCATTGGTGACAAGATGGTCCTTGTGTGGTCTGTCCTGCACCTTCTGTCTTCCTTCCAGACTCCAGCAGCTCACAACTACCGTTTGCTGAGCGCATGCCCTGCCACACACATTTCACAAGTGTTCTTCCATTTAGCCTGTCCGAGAATCCTGTGACACAGGCATTGTCCTGATTTTGCAGGTGAAGACACTTAGGTTGGCTCAAGGTGATGCGCTAGTAATGCCAGAGCCAAGACCGGGCAGGCCGTTGACTCCTCAGCCCACCCTGCACCTGTAGAGCAGGCCGGCAAACCCCGATGCTGAGGGGCCAGGCCTGGTGCGGCTTTGGGGCTCTGACATGGAGGGCCACCAAGTAGTACCGCCACACCCTCCAATTTTACAGACTAGTCAGAAACCCTCATTTTTATGCAAAATCTGATTTTGAATGTTGGTAATTGTTTTTTTAATGAAATCACTGCTACCCCAACAACATCTCCAGGCCAAACATGGCTTTTAGGCAACCAGCTGTTCACCTCTTTTTTGTTTTTTGTTTTAAGATTTTATTTATCTGACAGCACAAGCTGGGGGAGCAGCAGAAGAAGAGGGAGAAGCAGGCTCCCCGCTGGGTTGGGAGCCCAACGTGGGGCTCGCTGTGGGGCTCGATCTCAGGACCCTGGGATCATGACCCAAGCTAAAGAAAGACACTTAACTGACCAAGCCACCCAGGAACCCTTGTTGACCTCTGTTCTATGCCAAGTGAGAAGGGGAAGGGGCCTGAGAGCTTCAGCAGGAGACTGGAGCCAAGCACCCAGTGCTTCACCAGGCCTGAGCCAAAGCTGTCAGACCGGAGCCAGACCAGCCCCCAGCCCACACTTGGCAGACATCTCTAGGTAGGCCCTCAAGCCAACAAGCATTTACTGAGCATGTCCAGCGTGCCTCTCTCTGGTTGACTATGCATAGACAGAGGAACATTATTTATTAGATGTACTGAAAGTCATGTTCTTAGGATGGATTCCCTGGGGAAAATATGAAAAGATGGACCCTGCCGTCAAGCAGCTTAAAATCTAGAGAGGAAACAGACAAGGCATCAGCCCCTAGAGGGGTCGTCAGTTGCTTCTATGGGGGTCTGAGCAAAGTATGGCTGGAGCATGAGGAGCCCCTCAGCCTGGCTGAGTAAGTCTGAGAGAGCCCAGGAAGCATTTGCTCTGAGACCTGGGGACGAGGAGAGGCTTGCCAGGTAGACAAGCAGAGGAACAGCAGGTATAAGGGCATGCGAGCTTCAGAACTGCAAGTAGCTCGTTGTTGCTACAATAGAGAGTGTGAAGAGGGATGAGGTCAGACCAGTGGGCATGGACCAGATCCTCCAAGTCCTGGCATGCCACACTTGGAAGCTTCAATATGGGATCATGCTGAGATTTTTCAGCAGACTGAATGTGATCCAGTTTGCATTTTTGAAAGATGACTGGCTGCAAGGGGGACGACTGAGGCAGGGAGCTCGGAGAGGAAGTACCAAGTCTGAACTAAGCCCGTGGCAGTGAAGATGGAGAAAATATAGGGAGGAGTTAGTTAATAGGGCTTGGTGATTAACTGAAAGTGAGGAGGGATAAAGAGCCCTCCTGGATACCTGATCTGGGCCACTAAGTGGATAATGGGGCCATTCACTGTCACCGGGAACACTGGGAAACAGGTTAATGCGAATACAAGCTCCTTTTGGTAAATGGTGAGTTTGTGCCGCTTGTGGGATATCCAGGGGTCAGCTGCTTTCTGCAGTCTGGAGCTCAGAGGGGTCTGGGCGAGTGACAGATTTGGGAGTTGTCAGTGTAGAGTCTTAAAGTCATGGGAGGGACTGAGATCATCTGGGGAAGTAATAAGAGAAGGGAAAGGCCCAGAGCAAGCGGCAACCACCTATGGTCCCTGCTCTCGAAGTGCTCACCCTCCTGAGGAGGGGGAGCCAAACCCTGCAGAAAGACTGATAACACAAGGCCGACTGAGCTCTGTACTTCAGCGAGGGATGGTCCGAGAGTTCTGGGCTCCTGAACGGGGAAGGGGCTAGGCTGATTAACAAGACCAAGCTTGCTCTTGGTGATTCAGCTGTGAGGGGGGGATAGGGGACCTGAGCCGCAGTTGTGAGGTGTAACCACCAGGTGGCGCCTCAGCATCTCCTTGTGCCAGATACTCCCCCACTCTGTAAACACCCAGCCAGGCCCAGAGTGGGAAGTTGCCAAAGGCTGGGAGGAGGGAGACTGTGTCAATAAAGGAGGCAGGCCTGAGGTGTTTTTTTTTTTTAACATCAAATCCAAATGCAAGCTCGCTTTTTGAAAAGAGAGGGAAAGATTTGAGCGTGGGAGAAAAGCGATATGCCAAGTATGCCAAATGGGAGTCTAGGATGTCTGAACGTGGGCACCTATGTGTCAATAGGGGTCCTGTGTGCCCATGTGTACGTATGTTTCCCAAGAGTGTCTCCAGGTACGTCGTATGCCCCACGTGCCCCGGAGAGTCTGCATGTGTACCCCTGTGCACATCCCAGGCCTCCACGTGTGCACACCTGTCCCAGAGAGAGGGCAAAGAGCAACGCCCACCTCCACGCCTCAGAAAGTGAGGAGTCCCTTGGCCCTGAAAGAGAAGAGCAACAGAGTCCGCAGCCATAAGACCCCCAAGCTTCTAAACATCCGTCTGAACATCCGTCTCCCCGGTAGCCATAAGCAAATTCATTTATTGATGATCTCCTCAGATTGTACCCGGTTTCTCTGTCTAGCTACCCAGGGTCATGTTCACATGAAGCCTTCCTGAAAAGACCCCTCAATCAGCTGAGGAATTCGCAAACTCATCCATTCATCATTTATTTAATAAGCATTCACTGAGCACCTGCCATGCACCAAAGTCATGCTCTCTCTCTCCTTTTATCTTCTTGTGAAATAGTTCATGAGGCAGAAAAGAAAAATCAGTTGCAGCTGGAATGCTAGTTAGGGTGCTTAAACTTGTTTTTCCCTGAAGCTGGGCCATGAGGAGCCTCAGGTACAGGTCCACTCACCCTTACTGCTAAGTAGAATTGGAAGTGTGTCAGACGGGGAATGAATGAAGGCAGGAGACCAGTTAGGGAGCTGTTGTCATGGTCTAGACAGTAGTTCTCAAAACTTACTGAGCTTCTGAGTCACCTTATGAGTACTGAAACGGATTTCCAGTCCCACACTCACAGTCATTGATTCAGTAGGTCCGGGGTGAGGGCCAAGGAGTGGCGCTTATAACAAGTTTGCAGAGGCTGCAGCTGACGCTGGCCCAGAAAGGACACGTTGAGAACTACTGGTCTGCGAGAAAGAGCACGGGAGCCTAAAGGGCTGACAGGGGTGGAGAGAGATATGTAAGGGTTAGAAATGACAACACTCCGTGAGGACTAGCTTATGAAGGTGAGGGGAAGGTCAGAGTCTGGGATGACTCTGTTTTTCATTTGAAGGATGCTGGAGCCACGTACGGAGCTGTAGAACCCAGGAGAAGAAGCAGGTTGGGGTGGGTGGGGAGGTGGAGGGGATATCGAGTTCACTTGTGGCCTTGGATGTTTCAAATGAATGCCTGGAAGAAAAAACTGCCTGGCAATTGCATCTATGGTCTGAGTATCTAGTGAGAGATACAGGCTGGATATAACAAGGTTGAGAGATAGCAGCTGACTAGCAGTCACTAAAGTCTTGAGAAGGAATGAACTCATTCATGAAGAGTGGAGACAGGAAGAAAAGGCCGGAGCTTCAACCCCGAGAACAAATAACTGATATGAAGGATGTGGGTGAACAATGAACTATCAAAGTAGGCTGAGGAGTGGTCAGGGTAGCAAGGAGGAGAATGAGGCAAGAAGGGGGTGTCTCAAGCTGCAGCAAAGTAGGGTGAGAAAATCCACAAGAAGTTACTGGACAGGCAACTTGTCCTGTCATTCTGGCCTTCCCCAGCCTGCTGGAGAGAGCGAGGGATCCCCAGGGCTGGGCCCGGGCATCGCTGGCTTTGCCACTTCTGGATTCCCCCAAAGGGTCCACCAACCTGTGTGCCATGTGCTAACCCACATACACCTGTCCTGGAGCCTCACTTCTGATGTCCTGTAGCTGAATTTGAGGGGGGAGGAGAAGGGGTCTCATCACTCACACACCCACATATACAGACACACACAAACATACTCCGGACCTCTGCTGTGTCCTGGGCACAGAGGTGGCCACTCTGCCCAACTCTGCTTCATCCACCATCCTACCCTAGCTGGCGGTTCCAGCCCCCAGAAAGTTCTCTGTGATGTTGCTGCTTCCAGCCTCCTCCCTCCCCCAGGCTGAGATGACCCAGACCTGAGCTCTGCACCTGCCACATGCCTCCGGGATACCCCGCTGAAGTCTCCTCACACATAAACTCCACGGTTAACCCCCCTCTCTTCTGTAATCTACCTCCGCATTTTCACCTTTCCTTTCTCATCATCTCCTTCACTGAAAAGGGGCCTCAGAAACCATTCAGTCCTCTCCGAGCTCCCCTACTTTGTTGTCACTGTTGTTGAAGTTGCCGGAACTGAGGTCAGAGATGAAGAGGGGCTCACCCGGGAGCACAGGTGGGCTGGAGTCAGAGCTACATCCTTCGGTGCTTGAGAGGTCAGCAGTACAGGATAGTAATTCCTAGCACAGGGAGAGGCTGGAGGCAGACCACCCTGGCTCTGCCACTCAGCGGGCTGCTCGACAACTTTGGGCAAATCGGTTCACCTCTCTGTGCCTTGTCTTCCTCACCAGGGAACATGATGGGGAAACAACTCAGTACTCACCAGGTACTTAGCACAGAGTACAGCACACTCTGTAGTAAGTGCTTGCTGTGATTATTTCTTCTATGCCTTGGTCTGAGCATCTTCTTGCCTTTTTTTTTTTTTTTAACATCTTCCTTCTGCTTTTTAAATTCCTATTCCTCTTAGTATTCCTCTCATTTTCTTTTCTTTCATCCTTGCTCCTGCTTCTGGGGAGGGGGCAGGGGAGGAGAGGGTTGGGTTCTGGGAGAAAGGTGCAGTGACTGCAGGGACGGGAATGTCCTTGAGAGCCAGCCAGAGCCTGCCATGGTAACACACAAACACACAGCCTATGCCTGTCGGTGTGACGACTGCACACCATCCACGTGGGGGCAGTTACACACATACTCACTCAACAGCCTCTTGGTGTGACAGGCCTACACTCAATCAGCCCAGGCTCTCCTGGCTTCAGAAACATCTGGAGCCCTTCTCCAGTGGAACTCTTGTCCAACCCCCAGCTGGACGACTCTCTCTGTTTGTGTGTTCAGCTTCCTCAGACCCTGGCTTGGCATTGGGAGTTATCAGCCCCGAGAAGTTTGAGTGAAGAGGGCACCTTTAGAGGGTCCTTGATCCGGAAACATTCAGAAAGACTGTGATGGTCCTCTACACCCACACAGGTACACACATAACACGCTGACACGGGTGTGCACATGAGCCAGTGGGCTTGAGTCTGCAGCTCTCAAACTTCTTCCACGTCGATGATGGCCCCATCCACAGTCCGGTGATGTGGTTAGTGAAAGGACTGATACCCACTCTACAGACTAGGAAGCTGAGGATGAGGAAGAGTAGTGCCTTGCTCAAAGACAAATAAAGGCGATAGAGCTGAGATTCAAACCCAGGACCCCTCCATCCTAGCCTCCAATCCTTCTCTGTTTCACCGCAGCTGGAGCTTTGAGCCCAGAAGGCGGCTCAGACCAGCGGGGGTTGGATTCACGCCCCGCTACCCACCCCACGGGGTCGCGCCAATGCCACGCCTCCCCTTGAACTGTCGCCGGGGAGAAGGGAGAAAGCGGCCCAGCGTGTCTCTTTAATGCGCGCCCCGGAGGCCCAGCGCGCCCCCGCCACTATAACTGGAGTGCATGGAGCGGGCTGCGCTCAAAGAAGGGCGGGCGCTGGGCACCCGTTGACCGACTTTTCCAAGTGCGATCTGCGCCCGTCCGGCCCACGTCCCGCCCCCATGGACCCGCCCGGGGGCGCCCACAGCTGAGGACCCGACGCCCGCCGGGCTCCCGGCCCGGGTAGCAGCCCGCCGCCCCAAAGGGACCCCCGCGGGCTGTGCAGGCTCCCCACACCTCTTTCCGCGGTGCTCGCCGTCGGGCGAGGGCTCCGCCGCCGCCACGCCTCGCGCCCCGCGCCACCCGCCCCATGCTGGTGCACACTTACTCCGCCATGGTGAGTAGTCTCCGGGCCGGAATGGGGGGCCGAGGGCTGGACCTGCCGAACCTCCACCTCCAACGAAATCTCGGGGGGAGGGGGCCGCGGGGACTCCGTCAGCGGCGAACCGTGCGGCTGCGCGCAGGAGACCGCTGTCCCAGCCCGAGGCTCCCGCGCCCGCGGGCCACTCCGAGATAGACCTCAGGCCCCGCGACGCGCGGGCAGGACGGCCGCCGGATCCCCGCGAGCTGAGGAGGGTCCTCTCGGGCCGGGGTCCTTTCGGCTGCCAGCGGGTCGCCTAACGCGCCCCTCTCCTTCCCCAGGAGCGCCCCGACGGGCTGGGCGCCGCGGCTGGCGGGGCCCGCCTGTCGTCTCTGCCCCAGGCGGCCTACGGGCCGGCGCCGCCGCTCTGCCACACGCCGGCCGCCGCCGCCGCCGCCGACTTCCAGCCGCCCTACTTCCCGCCGCCCTACCCGCAGCCGCCACTGCCCTACGGCCAGGCGCCCGACGCCGCTGCAGCCTTTCCCCACCTGGCCGGGGACCCCTACGGCGGCCTGGCGCCCCTGGCACAGCCGCAGCCTCCGCAGGCCGCCTGGGCCGCGCCCCGCGCCGCCGCCCGCGCCCACGACGAGCCGCCCGGTCTGCTGGCGCCGCCTGCCCGCGCCCTGGGCCTCGACCCGCGCCGCGACTACGCCGCCGCGGTGCCGCGGCTCCTGCACGGGCTGGCCGACGGCGCGCACGGCCTGGCCGACGCGCCCCTCGGCCTCCCTGGGCTGGCGGCGCCGCCCGGCCTAGAGGACCTGCAGGTGAGGCCCGAACGGTCCGGGATGGGCCAGGACCGGCCGCGGTGATTTAGGACTCGGGCTGGAGGCACGGTGATGGAGGCGGGCGTCCGACTCTTCGCTCAGCCTGCCACTTCTCACTCACGACTCCGCGGATGAGTCCCAAATCGGGGTTAGATGCCGCCTGTCCATTCAGGCGTCCGGGCACTGAGTCAGCGCGCGGTGCCTGGATGGCGGCAACCCCTGCTGGAGTAAATGGGCAGAGGCTCAAACACTTCCTTAGCTCTCCGCTGGGCCCCGTGGGGCATCTATGGTCCAGTCCCAGTCCGCTGGGGCAGCCTGTGCCTGAAGCGAAGAGAGGCGGAGGAGTTGTCTAAGGTTCAACATTCCTATTTCGCACGGCAGGGTGAGATATCCAGGGCTCCAGCCGCGAGGCAGTCCTGGTCCCGCCTGTGGCCGCCCCAAGTGTAGGTGGTGAGCGTTGGGCGGAACAGACAGGACCAGGACCAGGGACAGCAGGGGCTTAAGATGTGACAGGGGACTAGGTCCACAAGCGCCCTTACCACTGCCTCTCCTATTTTCAGGCCGTGGATGAGACGGCAATGAGTCTTCTGGACCAGTCCGTGATCAAGAAAGGTAAGGAACAGCGTGCATCTGCCGGGGCAGAACTGGGGGAGATGGTGCAGGCTCCCCAAGCACAGACCCATTTTCTTCCCTGTGGAGCTTGCCTTCTGTGTGTCGCTGGGTTCAGTGGCCAGCCGGCACTCTTTGCAGCCCATTAGAGGGGCAGCAGAGGCAGGGGTCCTGGCCAGAGCTTGGACAGATGGGTGGTTGGCATGTTGGCTCCAGAGCCTGTGGCCTGGGGTGGGCTAAGTCCATCAGACTCACTCTGCGGCTTGGGCCAGCCAAGCCACACAGAGGGTCTGGGCTTCTCCCTACTGAGGGGAGGGCGCTCCTGTAGATCTGGAATTAATTTGCAGAACGAGTTAAACTACTTTCCTGTTTCCTAAGAGGTGGGAATGGAGGTGCAGTTCCCATGGGTTTCCTTAAATGACTTCCACATTACAATGCCTTACCATTTCCTAACCAGGAAAGCTTTCCTTCCCAGCAGGGCTTTGGGGTCGATTAGGGGATGGGGGAAGCTTGAGTTTCCCCGAGGAATTTTCTGTCCTTGCAGGAGCCTCTTTCCGCATTTAGGGTTATGGGAGTTGGTGTGTGGACATCGTGTGTTAGTCTGAGTACAGGAGGGCCAGGACCTGCCTGATCCTGGATGTCCTATGTGAGTTCAGGGTCCTGTGCATGTCTGGTATGTTCCTTTCCTAGGTGTCTTTCTGGTATTTCTTTGGCGTGTAAGTGTGTGTCTGTTGCTGAGTGTGTGATGCGTGTCCACTATGTTGGTGTGTATTTCTGAGTGTTTGGGAGTCTGTATGTGTGTGTGTCAGGGTCTTTGCTGTGTCCTGGAATTTGTTCTTTGATACTGAGGATCTCTGAGCATGCGAGGATCACTCCCTGTGTGTTTGTTAGGGGGTGTTCGTGTCTCTGCACTAGTAAAAGCCAGAGTTTGAGACCTGGCCTCCAGTGGATTTTCCAGCTGGAGGACTGAGTTCTGGACATGCCAGGAAAAGGTGACAAAGAGAGAGAACGAGACACAGAGGGTCAGAGGGGTCCAGGCTTTGGGCGGGCTCCTTAGATTCGGGGCGGGTGCCCCAGGAGGAATTCGGTGGCACGCACAAGCCTGCAGTGCCTGAGGCAGGCACAGCTCCCACAGGATTTAGCTCCAGTCGTTTTTTTCGAAAGAATGAATTCAAGCCCAGGCACTCTTTGCACTTTCCATGTGCTCAGAGGAGACTAGGGCTGAGGCTGGGGTAGGGGTGGGGGGTGAGGGGCTGGAGTTCCAGGAGCTGGGGCTGGGTTACCAGAGACTGAGAGTTAGTTGGACACTGTAGAGTGTGTGTGTGGGAGGGGGGGTAAGATGAAGGGACAGGCTTCCCAGAACTTAGGGGAGGAGAGCCTCCAGGTGTTGGGCTGTGTCATCTGGAGATGGGGATGTGGAGAGGAAGCCAGAACCGGCTTCTTGGAGTAGTCTTGGAGGTGGCGGTGCGGCTGCCTTAGTGGATGTTTTGGAACCCATCGAAAGGAAGAGCTTGGTGTGCAGTTGGCAAGAGCCTGCCCCTGGGCTGCGTCCACCCGGAGAGACCATCATGGTCCAGGTCCCCTGGTTCCCGAGTACGGTCCAGGTCCCCTGGTTCCCGACTTCTGCCCAGGCTCGAGGGGCTGGGGTGGGTTGCGGGGAGCTGCTATGCTGACTCCCTGGGGGAGGCCAGCCTCCCACATCTGGGGTAGGAGCTTGGGAACGTCTGCCCTGGGGAAGGGTGAAAGGATCAGCTGGGGCTCTCTGTACCTTAAATTCCAATCCCCAGGCCAGAGGCAGGACAGGAAACTGGCTGCGAGGAGGCACTGGAATTGCCCTGAGTTGGTTTCTCTCAAAGGACATCAGTTGTCCTAAATTCCGGGTCCTAGGTGTGCGCCGGAATCCTCAACAGCGGGCCCAGGACCACCGTGAGGGCAGCCGGGATGGTCCTGAGTACGGCCCGCTGGGTGCGGCGGGGCAGATGTGGGCCCGGCCGCGGGCGCGCACACCCGCCGCACCGCAGTGCCAGCCTGTCGGTGGCCGAGCGCAGCGAGATGGAGTGCGGCGACCTGGGCGCCCCACCCCGGACGACGAGTCACAGCCCGGAGCGCTGAGGCGAAGGGAGAGGGGTGAAAGCCGGAGGCTCCCTGCGGAGGGAAGTGCTTGGTTCCCTAGCCGCGAGCTCGGCCTTCCATCCGCGCGTCGCGCCTCGGGAGAGGAGAAAGGGTCCGTGCCGGCGCTTTCGCGCTTTGCAAACGCGAGGTCCCCGAAGGTCCTCAGCTAAGGGGCCGCGCGGGCGGGGGACGGCGCGGAGCCGCTGTGGCTAAGCAGGTGGCCGGGCTGGAGCGTGGCGCGCAGCGGGCAGTTTTCGCCTGGAACTTCCGCCGTTACTGCGCGACTCCAGGGCGCGGTGGATTAGCGTCCTTCTTCGGCCTCGGGCCCTTCCGATGACATCGAGAGCCCCTGTAATATCCTGGACCCTGCCGCCCGCTTGGGCCCTGGAATGATAGGAAGTCATTTTTGGCTAGCTGAAACATCTGATTCGTGCAACTCCTCCAGGCCCTGGCTGGAGGGACCGCTGAGGTTGAGGCCGGGCAGTTGAGGCCCGGGGTGAATCCGGGCAGCCCCGGCCCTACCCCAGAAGCAGTCTTCCTATCGCAGGGTGTCGCCAGGGAGGGAAGCCTGGGATTTCTCCAGGGACCTTGGTTGTAAAACTTTCGATACTCCAGGCACATGTCCTGGAGGGGAAACGAGGTCTCCGCCCCGCCATACACTGCACTGTCGGCTGCTCCTTGCAGCCACGGTGTGGGGCGGGGGTGGCAGATGGAGCCCAGGCCGCTGACCCAAGGAGAAACCCTCCATTTCTGCCCACATTTGTTACCTCCAGTTTTGTAACCTGCCAAAGGGGCACAGAAAGTAAGCGGGACTGGTGGGGGACACATACCTGGATGGGAATATTTTCTAGCCAAGAAGTGTGATGAGGGAGATTGGTACTGGTCCTGTGAGAGCTCAGAGGCCAAGCGCTGAGTGCCTGCGGTTGGGGGGCTTCCTACAGGAGAGGTTAGGCTGGTCTCCGCAGGTGCTTCATGGGTGTTTGTTGAATAAATGAGTGACGGATTTTGAGGTCTGAGTGCATTGGGACAGAGGGTGTGGAAGGGCCAAGCTATTTTCACCGCACTAGGCACAGCATTGCAAACGCCCTGCACTATAGAAAAGCCGACAGGTTAGAGAGGTTAAAATCTGCGGGGGTTTCAGGTCATACAGCCACAGCTGGAGGGGAGCGGTCCGGGATGAGAACTGAAATAAAGTACTCCTCCCCTCCAGGAGAGGGGGTGGCTGCCTAGTCGGGGTAGGGACATCCCTTTTTGTTGGGCCCTGTGGTCCAGTCTCAGGGTGTCCAGGGCAGGGGCTGAGGTAAATAGCCACCCTCTCCTCTGCTGTCCTTGGCTCTGGGGAAAGAAAGGGAGATGGGGAGGGTCTGGGCTTCCAAGTGAATCTCAGCAGGGCCAGGCCTCCGGTGAGTGAGTGAAGTACTCACCTCTGAGGCAAGGATTAGATAAATAATATATCTTTTTTTTTAAGATTTATTTATTTACTTTAAAGAGAAAGAGAGAGAGAGAGAGAGCAGGCGGGAGCATGAGCAGGGGGAAAGGGCAGAGGGAAAGGGAGAGAGAATCCTCAAGCGGACTCCCCGCTGAGCACAGAGCCCACTGCAGGGCTCATCCCAGGACCCTGAGATCATGACCTGAGCTGAAATCAAGAATTGGACACTTAACCAACTGAGCCACCCAGGTGCCCCAGGTAAATAATATATCTTAATGTAGTATTTTAAAATAAGAAATACTGTCCAAATACCACAATAAACAAAAATCAAAGTTTTATGTAAAGAGAGGATCTGACCTGGCATTTCTACATTCCTGCCTTACTTGCCTCCCAGGCCACTGTCCGACCCAGAAAAAGACTGAAAAACCCACGCCCAAGCAGATAGGGTTTGGACAGTAGCTGAGGGCCACACAGGGCAGGAGAGTGAAGGTTAGTTAGTGGGAAGGAAACTTAGCCAGCTGCACCCCTCCCCCCTCTGGGCCAGTGTACCCTAAGTGTGGGCTAAGAAACCACGTGCATCAGAATGCCTTAGGGGTGCGTATTTAAAAAACGCAGACTTCCTGGGCACCACTCCACATCTACTGAATGAGAGTCCCTGGAAGTATAGCCCTGGAACTTGCATTTCTCAACAGATTTATTGAAGTAAAATGTACAGACCTAAAATTCACCCAGTTAAGATGATAATTCAGTGATTTTTAGTTAATTTATAGAGCTGTGTAGCCATCACCACCATCAGTCTTAAGACGTTTCCATCACCCCCTAAAACTCCTTCATTCCCATTTGTAGTTAATCCTCAGTCCAACCCCAAGCCTTAAGCAACCACTGATCTGCTTTCTATCTATACATTTGCATATTCTGGACATGTTACGTCCATGGAATAAATAAATATGCCAACAGTGCTTCTAGCTTCTTTGACTTAGCATAATGTTTTCAAGGTTCATCTGTGTCATAGCAGGTGTGAGTAGTCCTCTTTCTTCCTGTTGCTCAGTACTCCGTTGCGCGCATGAAACACATTTTATGTATCCATTCATCAGTTGATGGACACCTGGGATGTTTCCACTTTTTGGCTGCTATGAATAAGGCTGCTCGGATCATCCACACACATGTCTTTGTGTGGACATATGTTTTCACAGCTTTTAGGTGAATGCCTAGGGATGAAATTGCTGGATGTTGTGGTAAGTGCGTGTTTAATTTCCTAAGAGACTGGCATGCCGTTTTCTCACGGGGCTGTTCTAGTGTACTTTCTACTAGCAACACGCAAGAGGGTTTTTACCTACACTTGATATTGTCTTTTTTTTTTTTTAAAGATTTATTTATTTATTTTAGAGAGAGTGAGCGAGAGAGCACGGGTGGGAGGGGCAGAGGGAGAGGGAGAGAGACTCGCAAGCAGACTCCCTGCTAAGTGTGGAGCCTGACTTGGGGCCCCGTCCCATGACCCATGAGATCATGACCCGAGCCAAAACCAAGAGTCGGATGCTTCACTGACTGTGCCACTCAGGCGCCCCAATATTGTCTCTTTTATGATAGCCATGCTGATAGTACCTGGGTAGTTTTACTTTGCATCTCCTTAATGACTAATGATGTGGAGCACTTCTTTCACGTGCTTATTAGCCATCCGTATGTCATTTTTAGTGAGACGGCTATTCACATATTTTGACCATTTTCCAATTGGATTGTTTATCTTACTACAGAGTTATAAGAGTTATTTACCTATTCCGGATATATATATATATATCCTTGATCATATATGTGATTTCCAAATGTTTTCTTCAAGTTTATGGTTTTCTTTCAATTTTTTAAATAGTGCCTTTCAAGGTGCAGAACTTTTTAATTTTCCTGAAGCGCACTTTACCATTATTTTCTTTTTATGGATCATGTTTTTAGGGTTGAATCCAGGAACTCATTCCCCAGCCCAAGAGCACAGAGATTTTTCTCCTATGTTTTCTTCTAGATGGAATTGAAATTTTAGTCAGCTTTCTGGGAGAATCTTCTGCACTCTCCCTGGATTCAGTGGTCAGACAGTACCTACCACCTGTGGATGGAGTGTGTAGACAAGCGTGTGGGTCTTGTCTGACAGGTTGGACAACTAGGAGTTCTTGTGTCTGTAGTGTCTTGGCTTCTGCTTGTGTAATGGGCGGTGGATGGGGGAGGAGGCCAGGGAGGCAGGGAGGACACCATGAAGAGACCACTTCAGCCTCAGGAGTCACTGTGGTGTGGGACACAAACACCAGTGTCTCTGCTTTGCTGTCCGTGTTAGCTTAATTCCTACCTCCATGACTGTCCCTTTCTCGCGCCATCCACTTCCGAACCTTGGGTTCCATTCCTCTTGTCATTTCTGAGGGAAGAGGCTCCGAGGAAAAGGGGAAGGACAAGTGGGGGAGGGAGCAGAGTCTGTCATTCCATCCCCAAACGTATGTCCACCTACACTTCACGGCACCTACATTGACATACGTGTGGCAAACACTCCATGTTTAACTCTAGTGATAGGAGCGAGAGGCCTTGCAGATATCCATACACGTGCTGCCACATTCCTGAACACTCAGGAGGGCAGAAACTCTGTCTGTGTGTATAGCTGGGGACCAGTCCTCGTTCAGTGAGTGCGCACACGCACAGTCTTGCCCTCATTGCTCTGTCCGCGACAGGCGTCACGGTGTATGGAGTCATTGTTGGGGCACACGAATGCTCCCATAGATCTCTGTTTGCACGTGAGCAACAGCCTCCTGCAGCCTTGGTCTCCCTCCCCTCATACGGGGCCTGGCCTCAGGGACCCCCTGGTTTGAACAGAAGTTGGGATGGAGGAGGCTGCTGGAGGAGAGAATTTTCTATTCCCTCTGACTGCTGCCTCTGGCTGGGGGTCATGGGAGGCAAGACAGTCATTCTGCCCTTCTTTTCATTTATTTTTTATTATTTTTAAAAGATTTTATTTATTTATTTGACACAGAGAGAGAGCGCACAAGCAGGGGGAGCAGCAGGCAGAGGGAGAGGGAGAAGCAGACTCCCCGCTGAGCAAGGAGCCCGATGTGGGACTCGATCCCAGGACCCTGGGATCATGACCTAAGCTGAAGGCAGACGCTTAATTGACTAAACCACCCAGGCGCCCCCACTTTTTTTTTTAAGACTTCTTTTTATCTTTAATTTATCAATTTGTAGGTTTTTTTTTAAGTCAAGCTTGAGTTATAAGTAACTTTACACCTGCATTTCTTTAAATTTTGACAAATATAAACACACAGTCATGTAACCACTACAATATAGAATGGTTCCATCACCCCAGAGGAAGTGCCCTCCAGGCAGAGAGACGTAGGTGAAGAGGGAACCGTGCACAGGCCTGGGAGACACTGGTGCAGAAGGTGGGGACGGCTCCTATTGTCTGTCTGGTGTCGGTGTGTCTGTTGAGTTAGCACAGCTCTGCTCCTCGCTCTGAGAGGGGGCTGGGACTAAGGAAAGGTAGCGGGGAGGGTGGAGCCGAGAGCAGGATCAGAGACTGCTTCTAATTAAAATGTTGATATTTTGGCACCAGGCCTTTTTTACATTAGCTTTTATTTTTAGAAATATTGCATTAAAGGGACGCCTGGGTGGTGCAGTTGGCTAAGCGTCCGACTCTTGGTTTCGGCTCAGGTGGTGATCTCGGGCTTGTGAGATCGAGCCCCACGCTGCAGTCTGTGCTGAGCGTGGAGTCTGCTTAAGGTTCTCTCTCTTCCTCACTCTCTGCCCCTCCCCCCAATATATATTGCATTAAAACACTTGTTTATCTTGCTTGCTGAGTTTTTGGTGCCTCCTTAAATTTTGCTCCCAAGGTGAGTGCCTCCCTTGCCTCACCCTCGTTGACCCTGCTCTGGGGACAGAGACTTGCCTGGGGTGGAACGTGTGCTGCCCATTCTCTCCGCATTCTGCCCTTTTCCTCTTCTTCCACTCACCCCATCTGTGGCCTCTTGGCCCCTCCCTGGTGCCTGAACAGGGACCCAGGGAGGAAGGGCTGTTTTACTCCCAGTCGCTAAGACAGGGATGAGGTTCTCCCAACGCCCACCCTCTCCCCCAGTCTGGTCTCAGGTCCCCCATTTCAGGTCTCAAAGGCTCTTGCTCCACTCGCTTATCCCACATGCACTGAAGTGCGCTTGGGCTGAGAGCCCCCCCTCAAGGCACACTCCTGGTTGGTGGGGAAGACAGCTGTGGGAGCGGACGCAGAGGTTCAGTGGGATGAGGTCAGGGCTGGAGGGTGAGAGGGGGCTGGGGTCCTGGGGCCCGGAAGCTTTGAACCGGGGATGGTGCCCGCACTGAGGCTTGGGGAGGAGGGGCCCTGCTTGGGAGATGGAGACGGAGATGGACAGTGAGCCATTCTGTGGGGCTCGAAGAGCTCACGCGCTGGTGGTCCCCCATCCCAGGTGGCACTTCGTTCACCGTGTTCCGTGTGGCCTGTGCTGGGTTTTTAAATTTTTGAATTGGTTGCCAGGGTTTAAAAATCCAGCGGTTTCGCAAAGACATCCAGAATCCTGGCTTCATCAGCAAACAGTGGGCGTTCTGCAGTGTTGGTGTGTAGTGGCTTTCCATAGGGCGGCGCCTGTCCCCCACACCTCGCTTCCTTGTTACCTGTCGTGCTCCCCCTCTTTGAAGTCAACAGCTGTGCCGTCCACTGTGGGAGCCACGAGGCACGTGTGGCTGTTGGGCACCTGAAACGTGGCTAGTCCGAATGGAGATGGGCTGGAGATGTAAAATATGCATTGAATTTTTAAGGCTAAGTACAAGGGAAGAATGTAAAATAGCTCATTAGTAATCTTTAAAATACTGGTGACATGTTTCCGTGATAGTGTTTTTGACACACTGGGGTAAATAAAATATTTTAAAATTAACCTCACATTCCTTTTTACTTTTTAAAAATAGGGCTACTAGAAAACTTAAATTTGAATTCTATGTATATATAAATTATATACATATATACATATATATACTATAGTATATTTCTGTTGGTCAGTATGGGTTGAGAGCCTAAAGGACAAATGGGGGACCAGGCAAGAGGGACAGGCAGCGGCCAGAACGCAAAGTGGGCGAAGGAGGGCATTACATGGAAGGCGCAAGGATGGTTAAGGATGTGAACTTTGGAGTCCGTGATCGGAGTTCAAGACCCATTTCTGCTCCCTACTTGCTGTGCCATCCATCTGAACCTCTCTGAACTTCTGGCTTCTCCGATTTGAAATGGGGATGGAGAATAGCGTCTACCTCCCAGAGCTGTTTGTGTAAAGCACTTGGTATACAGTTGGCACTCACGGAAGGATAGGCGACCTCATCCTGTCCAGCTCTGAAGCTGGGATCTGATTCGAGGGGAAGTGATGGGCACTGATGGGTTTTGGTCTGGAGAGTGATGTGTTTCAGAAAGATCCTTTGGGGTGGGGGCAGGAGACCAGAGCAGAGCTGTGCCTCCAAATTTCAGGCAGGAAGTGAGCGAGCGTCCGTGCACATGCAGAGAAGTGGCTGCATCCGGGGCCGTGGAGAAAGGAGAGCCGCAGGGGACGCAGTGACGGAAGGGATGCGGTGGGAGAGAGCAGCGTGGAGGGCATCACTGAGGTTTCTGGGTGGGTGTCCTGGTGGACATGCACATGCAGCAATGGAAAAGCTGGAGGGGCTCTGCCGGTGGGAACCGGGCAGCCTTGCTTGCCTCTGCATTCCCCGACACACAGGGCTCAGCAAAGAATTGCTGAATGGTGGAGGGCTCCTGCCTTTGAGACCACAGTCTGGGGCTTGTTACTGGTTCTCAGGCTAGCAGCTGTGTGATCTCAGGCACACTACTTCACATCTCTGGGCATCAGTCTCCCCATCTATAAAATGGGAATAGTAAACACAGCCCCCTCGTGGGGTGTTCAGAGGATTCAGTGACATGATCCGTGTAAGTACATAGCATAGTGAGTGTTCAATTCACTGTTGGCCTCAGGCTTCCCACTTAGTCCCTCTGCACACACACAAGGACTGCCTTCTCTCCTGCTCTCCCAAGGCTCTCACTTCCTTGGAGGAAGAGAAGCCCAGGTGGAGGCAAGTACCTTGATTATCCTCCCTTCCCTTTGAGGTTCAGAAGGAAGATGGAGGTTAGACTACAGAAAGAACTTTCCTTTAGAGCCAAGAGTATCCAAGTGGGGTTGTTTCGGTTTGTTTGTTTGTTTAATATTTTATTTATTTATTTGACAGAGATAGAGACAGCCAGCGAGAGAGGGAACACAAGCAGGGGGAGTGGGAGAGGAAGAAGCAGGCTCCCAGCGGAGGAGCCTGATGTGGGGCTCGATCCCAGAACTCTGGGATCACGCCCTGAGCCTAAGGCAGACGCTTAACGACTGTGCCACCCAGGTGCCCCTGTTTGGTTTTCTTTTCAAGTAGTCTCCATGCCCGGCATGGAGTCCAGCACGGGGCTTAAACTCACAACCCTGAGATCAAGACTGGAGCTGAGATCAAGAGTCGGACACTTAACCGACTGAGCTACCGAGGCACCCCTCCAAGTGGGTTTTAGAAAATTCACTTCTCAGAGTCCCTTCCCTGCCCTGCACAGATTAGTGGACAGAGAGCTTTGGGGGCAGAATTCTGTGGGGTGTGGGTGTGTATCTCTTTATTCCTGTCTCCTTGAGCATCCCATAGTAACTCGGCAGGAAGGGGGCCAGGGCCAGAGGCCTCATGGGGCCATAACCTCTGCCCCCAGGATGTGGGCTTCCAAAGTCCCCAGGCCCTCACTGATCTGGAAGGGTGGCATGTAGGGGCCATAAGCAGGCACTCCTTGCGTTTGTGCAGACCTAGCTGGGCCCTGCTGCGGTGACTCAGGGTTCCCGCCTCCGTGTTTGCAGCTCTCTCTTTGATTGCACTTGCCCAGACTCCAGGACGCTGCAGAGGCTGTGTCAGTTAACAGGGCACCAGCCTGGCTCAGTAAAGGGAACACAGGTGCAGGAGCCAGGCAACTCCGGTTCAATTTCCACCACCCGTTAGCGGAGTGGACTTGGGTGAGTCACGTTAACCTCAGTGTGCCTCCGTCTCTTCTTTTGTAAAGCAGGGACAGTACAACTGCCCTCTGAGAGGCGCTGGGATGTTTCGATGTGGCTGTGTGCCCAGCATGTGGCACGGTGCCCAGGACACAGTCAGCGCTTCCTCAATGCTCCCACTCCACAGCTGCCTAGCGCCCGCGTCCTGCGGTCCCTGGCTCAGTGTTGTCTCTCTCTCCCTTGCTCTTGCTTCCATTCTGCAGTCCCCATCCCCTCCAAAGCCAGCAGCCTCTCGGCCCTCTCGTTGGCCAAAGACAGCCTGGTTGGTGGCATCACGAACCCCAGTGAGGTCTTCTGCTCCGTGCCAGGCCGGCTCTCACTGCTCAGCTCGACGTCCAAGTACAAGGTGACGGTGGGGGAGGTCCAGCGGCGACTCTCACCTCCCGAGTGCCTCAATGCCTCCCTCCTGGGCGGTGTCCTTCGCAGGTAGGACGGCCAGCCCACAGTTCCCTGCCAAAATCTGTGGTCGTTTCAGACCTTCTCAGGGGAGCAGAGAGGGGCCCCCCAGGCCACAGCTTCATCTCCGTCTCTATCTCCTTAGGGAGATGTGCATGTTCTGGGGGCAGCCCAACATCTCCAGCAGCTCCCACAGGTCTGTGGGCTTGGGGGTGGGGGTGGACGGAGAAGCCTGGTCACAGAGGAGGGATGGAGGACTGACCCGTGTTGGGCAGAATGGGCCAGGCTGGGGCTGGCGAAGAGAAAATACCATCTTCATCCTTTGCCCCAAGAGAGGGACCCCAGGACCCGAGGCCCACTCACTCCGTGTGGAGCCCAGGCCCCTCTGGTGTGTATGGTTTGCAGTTTGTCTTCATAGTCGGGTGTCTGTCTCTCTCTGTGCACGTCCTTGTGCCCGGGTAGGGTATTTGTACTGCCGGGCTAGGAGTTCTGACGTGTCTGAGGACGGTGTGAATGTGTGCGTGTGAGTGCATGCGTGCACGTGTGTGTGTGTGTGTGTGTGGTATAGGGGACAGCCAGAAGAACGTTTCCGTGAGTGTGAGTTTCCTATGTTGCTTTGGCTAGAGCGTGCCCTCCTCTGTGTGGTTGCGTGTACTTCTAGAGACAGACATGTGTTTACGTGTCTGCAGCTGTGTGCGGAGGCAGCATTTGTGCAGGGGTGGGGGTGTGTCTATTCCTGGTTTCTCTGAGCACCCCAGAGGGAGTGTACGAGTCCTTGAGTGTCTGTCCATCTGTCCCCGGGATCCTGGCTCGGTGTGACCTGTGTGTCTGCGTCCCTGTGTGGCCCTGGCAGCCCAAGTCTGCGTGTGTCTGTGTACGTCTGACTCTTGCGGGGTGTGTGTCCTTATCGCCCCCAGTGTGTGTTCACCCGTATGCATGTTTATCTGTGTGTCCCTGCGTGACTGTGCATCTCCGCATATCAGGCTGTGTGTCCCTGGGTAGCCGTGTATGGCTCGGCTGGTGTGCTGAGGTGAGGAAAAAGCACCCCAAGATTCTGGCCCATCCTTCCCCACCCAGGCTGTCCCTGCTGCTGTTGAGAGGCTTAGAGAGAAATGAGTGGCTCTGGGAGCTGGGTGCTAGGCCCCCCAGCCCCACCTTGGCTGCCAAGTCAATGAGGTTAGAAGGGGGTTGGGACCAGGCTGAAAGAGGCCCCAGAGCACCCCCAGGGCCAGACCCCAGCTTTGGCAGGAGTGGGGTGGAGGCAGCAAGGTCCCGTGGGGGTCACCCAGCCATACACTTCTTTCTTGTCCTCATAGTGTATGTCTGTCTCTCTCTCTGCATGTCAAGGGCCAAGTCCAAGAACGGGGGCCGCTGCCTGCGGGAACGGCTAGAGAAGATTGGGCTCAACTTGCCAGCTGGCCGTCGCAAGGCCGCCAATGTGACACTTCTGACTTCGCTGGTAGAGGGTGAGTGAGGCCTGAGGGTGGGTGTGAGCGTGAGCATGAGAGGACCTGTCTCACCCAGGGCACTGTGTGACTGTCCCTAACGCAGGCGGGTGTGTCGGGTATAAGGAGGGGGCGTACGTGATACGTGTGTATCCTCTTCACGTGTCTGGGCATGCCCACATGTCCGTGTGTGTGGGTTTGTGGAGGGCTGGGAGGAGTGGCCAGTGTTTGGATGCGGTGAAGGGATGAGGGGGTGAGAGTCCCTTTCCTGGAGGCTGGGGACTCTGGCTCAGTCATCTCGAGCCCAGGCTCTGGGGTACATGGTGGGCTCAGCTGCCATCCCTGGGCTTAGAGCCCATCCCCTGTGGCCCCAAGGGAGGGCAATGGGCTTGGGGCTGGGGCTGCGCGGGGAGGGAAGCCAGAGGAAGGTTTCTATAGCAGCAGAATGGGGCAGAATGGCTTCTAGCCAGGGGGTGGGAGGTTCAAGGCCGTGCTCCAGGCTCAAAGGTACACCTGGCTGGGTGGCAGCTCATGGCTCTGCCTCTCCTCCGCCCCCCAGGAGAGGCCGTGCACCTGGCCCGAGACTTTGGCTACGTCTGTGAGACTGAGTTCCCAGCCAAGGCAGCTGCGGAGTACCTGTGCCGCCAGCACGCCGACCCCGGGGAACTGCACAGCCGCAAGAGCATGCTGCTGGCCGCCAAGTGAGTGAGGGTGCCACGCGTGGGTGCCTTGGGGCTCTGTGCACAGGCGCATGGAGGTGCAGTGCAGACGCAAATACCACACAGGGGCAGAGTGGACGCCACCCACATGCACACCTGATGTACGAGTGGCACCACGCACGGGCACAGTGAGGCACCGTGTGGTGCACACCACGGGGTGCACATGGACACAAAACATGCCTGGGTTCTGTGCACCAGCAAAACTGCTGTCACTGCCCCATAGCTTCACCGGCCCCAGTCCCACCATGGTGGTCTTGCTCCCCCTGCCTGAGCCTTGCCCATCAGCCCTTTTGTTCCAGTGACTTCCATCAGGGCACCAATGCCCACCCAGCCACAAGCTGACCCACCCTTGTCCTTACTTCACCCCTGACCCCTCTGCAAGTCCTGTGGGTGGCTCCCCCCACCACTCACATGCTGCCACCTCAGCTCTGGTCTCCTAATCTCACTCCAGGACGTCATCCCAGTGCTCTGCTGTTCCCTCAGCCTTTCTACACATGCACTGATCCCCTGCCCAAGAACCTTCAACGGCTCCCCAGCTACTGCATTGATTTTCAAACTAGGTTCTGTGGGGATGCGTTAGGGCCTCTTTAATGAACTGGTATTCCATTCAGAGTTACTTTTTAGAAAGGTCCCATTGCAAGAAAAGACAGAGAGAGACAGAGAGAGGGAAGGAGAATAAGTCTAGACGCCTTTGAGGGCCCCACAATCTGGCTGGCACAAACCCCACCACTGCAGCTGACATTCTCGCTGTCCCTGCCCTCACACCTGCTGCTTAGAACGCCATCCAGTCCCCCATCTCATGGAGTCCTAATGCAGCCAGATCCCACCTCCACCCTCCTCCTCCGGGGCTTCCTCAGATTCCCTAGGCAGAAGTGGAATTACAGACTCAAGCGACTGCCATGTCTTGTGGGACCCTTGGGGCTGTTCATATCGTTGTTGGAGAAGCATAGCCGGGGCAGGGCTCCCCTCACCCATGAGTCAGCTAAGTCACCCAAACTTTCTGGGGCTCAGTCATGTGTGCCATGCCGACTGGCTTCCATGGAGATCCAAAGGCGAGACAGGAGTACCTCGTCCTGCCTCAGCCATGTGCAGGATGCAAAGAAAGGAAGAATGACCACAAGCTCGAGGAAGGTTCCGATCCCAGCTCCGCCCCTCGGTCAGGTCAGCCAGCCTATCTGAAAGCAACTTTCTGATAAGCTGAGGATGACGAGAACTGTCCAGATTTGTCGTGAGGATTGTGGTGCTGCATCCAGGGCTCGGCACAGCACCTAGGCCTCACTTCACATTCACTGCCAGCTGTTAGTTCAGCTGTTCCTTGTTCCCTAATTATTTCAAGGACAAGGCTCTGTGAAGCATTGAGTGTTTGGGATGGGAGTGGGCGAGGGGATCAAGGGAAGTTTCCTGGGTAAGGGAGTAGAGCTGGACTTGGAACGTGGGCAGGACATCCACAGGAAGAGACTGTAGGGTAGTGGCATATGCCGTTTACTAGCTGTGTGATATTGGGCAAGTCAGTCGATGCCTCCGGACCAGTTTCCTTTTCTGCAGCATGGGTACGATCATCATTTGCAGACTACTGACAGGGTCAGCGATCATAAATATAATACATAAAAATTGCCGTGCACACAGTAGGTCCTTCTCTAGGCTCAGACTTTTGTCCTCTAACCTCCAGCCCTCCTTCCCCCACCAGGCAGATCTGCAAGGAGTTTGCAGACTTGATGGCGCAGGACCGCTCGCCGTTGGGCAACAGCCGCCCGGCACTCATCCTGGAGCCCGGAGTACAGAGCTGCCTGACACACTTTAGCCTCATCACCCACGGCTTTGGTGGGCCCGCCATCTGTGCTGCCCTTACTGCCTTCCAGAACTACCTGCTGGAGTCACTCAAGGGCCTGGACAAGATGTTTCTAAGTGGTGCGGGCACTGGGCACGGTGACACCAAGGCTTCGGAGAAGGATGCCAAGCACCGGAAATAACTGTCTCCCCGGCCTCATCCCAAAGGGGTTCCCGAGGCCTGAAATGAGGCCTTAGTTCCTGGGAGAGCGCCCGAAAGGATTAAAAGGTGGAGCTTGAGTCAGGCCAGAAAGAGAACATTCATCCAGAGACCGCTGAGTGAGAGGTTGCAGAAGGGGAGGTGGCTTCTCTGTGGCCATTTGTCGAGAAGGGCCCAGAGGGCTGCCGCATGTGTGCAATTTTCTGACCCTTGACTGCTGAGAAGTGCTTGGGCAGGAAATGGGCATGGAGAAGCCTGGTGTAGGGGGCTGAGCCCCGCGTATCACGGTGCCTGGGCAGCGGCGGATTCTCCCAGAGGCCAAGGCCTTGCTGTTTTTACTCATGGCAGGGGGGGAATTGTTAACAAACCAGAGGTGTCGAGGAGCTGTTGTCCCTCATCCCAGAATCTCCTACCCCCAGAAAAGGGGTGCTGGCAGGAGGCCCCGGTGGGTTCTTTGGAATCATCCCACTCTTGGGAAGAAGTGGGCAGGAGGAGCCCTCAAGGAGCAAAGATAGAGCACACACTGCAGAACTTGAATCCAGGCTGCACGTCACAGTCCTATTGCTGTCTGTCCTATTTATTTATGTATGTTGTAATTAAATTTGAAAGTTTAAAAATGTCGAGTGCAACTTATTTATCCCGAGTTGAGGACTCTTGTTTCACTGTCCTCTGCTTACACACAAGATGTCCGGCTGGACCAGGATGGAGAGGGTGTGTTTGCTCGCAAAGGGCTGGGGGTGGGCTGGGGCGGGGGGTGAAGAAAGATTGTATCAGGGATCCTGAGGCTGTCACAGAGATTTTGTACTTGCTGTTGTTTCTCTTGACCCTACAGTCGATGTACCTCTTCGACTCTCCGATTGCTTTCTCATTCTCAATAAAACCTTTTTACTGGGTGTGAAACCTCCCTGTCCTTCTTCAGCCCAGGCCTAGATTTGCCTCTCACGTTGGCAAGGGGCCTCTAAGGGGGAATCATAGGAGGGGGCTGTGAGCACCACTGTGTGCGTATGGTGTGTGTGGGGGTCTATCTACTTCATCAGAGTGGCTGTCATTTCTGTGTATGTGAGAGAGAAGTGAATCCCAGGTCTGTATGTGTAGTTCTCGTAAGACTTGGCAGGCCTGTGTGTAATTGTGGCTGTCTGGCTGTGGGTCTAAGTGATATATTACCACGACCATTGGTGGTGGGTCTGTATGTGTCAGAATGGATGCTGGTGACTATGGGAGTGTGTGTCCAATACTAATCTGGCTGTCTTCTTAAGGATTTCATTCTCGGGGCACCTGGGTGGCTCAGTCGTTAAGCGTCTGCCTTCAGCTCGGGTCATAATCCCAAGGTCCTGGGACCGAGCCCCGTTATCAGGCTCCTTGCTCATCAGGGGGCCGGCTTCTCCCTCTGCCTCTGCCTGCTGCTCCCCCTACTTGTGCTCTGTCAAATAAATAAGATCTTTATTTAAAAAAAAAAAAAAAAAAAAGGGGGAGTTTCCTCTGCCTGCTGCTCCCCCTACTTGTGCTCTGTCAAATAAATAAGATCTTTATTTAAAAAAAAAAAAAAAAAAAAGAGGCAGCTTTTCTTTCCTGCATCCATCGGTGTCTCCCTCTCCACACAACCGTCTACTGCGTCACTCCCCAAAGCACTCCTGTTCTAGGGTCTGTCACCTTACAAAACATAAACCTTCCCCCATTTACTTCCCTTGCAGTTCAAGTTTGTGAAAGATCAATACCCCTCTACCTCCACTTCCTCACCTCCAATTCACTCTTCAACCCGTGTCGTCTGGCTTCCATGCCCATCAGTCTATTGAAATCCACTCAACAAGGTCACCAACGGCCACTATGTCAAATCCAAAGGCCTTTTTTTCTGGACCTAGCAGCACCTACCATGACTGACCACTTTCTTTTCCACAACACTCTTCTCTGTGGCTCCCAACATCCAGTTTTCTCTGACCACCCTGGTTCCAACTCTGGCTCCTTGTCTTCTTGACCTGTAAGTGTTGACCTTCCTTGGGGGCGCCTGCCTGATCTCCAGGCTTGCGCGTGCATTAGCCTGTCTGTCCGATGTCTCCACTGGACTAACAGGCATCTCAAATGTATGTCCAAAATGGAGCACATGACTCAGGCTCTCACATCTCGACCTCCTCCACACTCTCCCTCTGAGTACATGGCACCACCCCCCACCCGGCTGCTCAAGCCAGACACCGCGGAGTCATATTTGGTTCTTTCCCTACACCCAAACCATTAGACGACCCGTCCTCTTCTGTCTCCTCTGCCATGACCCTAGTCCTCAGGACCCCCGCAGTGACCTTCCAACCCCTCTCCCTGTTTTGACCCGTGCACCTTCATACTGAGCCCTGCAATGACCTGGGCTTTGCCCACCTCCAACCTTATCTTAAACTATTCTCTTCATCAATTCCCTTTGCTCCAATCCCACTAGCTTCCTGCTTGTTCCTGCAATTACCACTTAGTCTATGCCTCCGGGCCACTGCGCTCACTGTGCTCTTTGCCGGGAATGCTCTTCCGCCAGTTCTTCGCAGGTGTGCTGTCCAAGATGTTGAGTGTTTTGCAGAAGTGAAGGGAACGTAAGGCCTGGGCATCACCTCCAGGGTAAAGGTCCTAAGATGTGATTTCTTTTCCCAAGAAGGTTCACTGCCTCATCCCACCCATATGGAAGAAGGAATGGAGGGAAGGCAGGAAGCATGTATGCTCTGTTTTAACCAAAGCCCTGGGCCTGGCAAGAGACTCTCTACTAAAGTTGTTTGAAACCATGGGAAGTTGAGGGGATTAAATGAGGTAACACATTTAGCACTTAGAACAATGCCCAACACATAGTAACAAGTCAATAAAAGGCTGTAAATATCTCTAAAGTGAACAAGGAGGAAACCAGTTTATTATGAACTTTTCAGTGCTGGACAATTTCCCTGTTAACCACGTAGTCCTAACCAAGTCCTACCGTAGAGATAAGAAAATTCTAGCTCAGAGTAACTTGACCAAGGTCACAGAGCAACTAAGAGGGACTCATGCGAGTCTGACCCACCCCTCTGTTCGCACTGCCCACATGCCCTCTGCAGAGGTGCTCCCAGGTCTGAGTCCAGCCAGGGAAAGCAGGTCCTGCAGCCCTTTGGGCCGCAAGGCTCTGGTCCTGCAGTGGATGGTCAAGATGGTAACCACGCAGAAGCAGGAGTACAGTGTGGAGAACGTAAGCAGCATAAGAAGCTTCTAATGAGCTTTCAGCATTTGATTCTTCCCAGGAGGGTTTGATTATTTTTCCACAGCAAAAATACATTGTGTTGGGGCGCCTGGTGGCACAGCGGTTAAGCGTCTGCCTTCGGCTCAGGGCGTGATCCCGGCGTTATGGGATCGAGCCCCACATCAGGCTCCTCCGCTATGAGCCTGCTTCTTCCTCTCCCACTCCTCCTGCTGTGTTCCCTCTCTCGCTGGCTGTCTCTATCTCTGCCGAATAAATAAATAAAATTAAAAAAAAAATACATTGTGTTTTAGTCTCCGACAACCTGAGTCTAGCCCTAAGGAAAAGTAGACGATGATTAAAGAAAAAGTATACAGATGGATTACATGGCTTCTTTTTTTGCAAAGCAAGTAGCTGTGAATGAAATGGAGAGTATCTCGACTGGGTAAGCATCCGTTTTTGACATTTATATTCTTTTAAAGAAAAGACTTTCCTGTTTTATTTTAAAGACTCATGGGGCTCCAGGAGGAGTAAGAGTAGCCTTTGACCACCTTCCCATTTTCAAACCTCTTGAAGTTAGGGGAGTGAGGCTAAGTGGCAGGCCTTTCTCCTGTCAAACACATATCCCTAACCCACACACTGGAGCTGAGGGAGCAGCAGTCAGTTAGAATCCCAAGAATGGCCCTCCTTCTGCTTGTGCATGGCTGCTGCTTTGGGCAAAGGGCCATGGTGAGGAGACAGTGAAAGAACTTCGGGCTTCAGGCGTCAGCCGGGATTTGGGCACAGCAGGCTCAGCCCGTTCCTGAGCTGCAAAGCCAAGCACTTCTCAAGCTATTTCACCGCTCTCCTCCACGGCTCAGAGGTTCCCCGCCAGCTTCCCCAACCTCTTCACTAGTTGGGGCTGAGCTTCCCTACCCTGAGGGAAACCAGCTGTTCTCTCCTCCAATCTATCCCCTCTCACCCCAGGTCTGGGAAGGAATAGACTGTTTTCTGGGTATTAATCACCTAAAAGCAGATGGGAACCAATCAGAAGACCCTTCTGAGCAATTTGGGCAGGAGTGTTAAAGAATCAGCGAATTCCCAGTGTTTTTCAAACTTCAGGAAGTCAATTTAGAGGGGCATAGCATTCAAAAAAGAAAATCTGGGGGTGCCTGAGTGGCTCAGTCAATTGGTTGTCTGACTCTTGGTTTCAGCTCAGGTGGTGATCTCATGGGTTGTGGGATTGAGCCCCCGCACTCAGTGGGGAGTCTGCTTGAAAGATTCTCTCTGCCCCTCCCCCTGCTCTCTCTCTCATAGATATATCTTTAAAATAAATTTAAAAATAGGGGCACCTGGGTGGCTCAGATGGCTGAGCATCTGCCTTTGGCTCGGGTCGTGATCCCAGGGTCGTGGGATCAAGCCCCATATCTGGCTCCTGGCTCAGCAGGGAATCTGCTTCTCTCTCCCCTTCTGCCTCTCCCACTGCTCACGCTCTCTGTCTCAAATGAATAAAATCTTAAAAATAAATAAATAAAATTAAAATCTGGTAAAACAGATTAGAAAACATCAGAGTGTACCACATTATGACTCGATCACCACAAATACATTACCTGTAAGAAAAGCTTCATAAAGCAATGTTTACCCTTCTTCTAGTAGGTACATAGAGGTGTGAAGTCATAAATGCATGCTGAGTCCATAGAAATTCATTTGGATCAAGGGCTTTACGAGGTATAAAGGAGGGAAAGGAAATGGGGGAGCTAGCATGGGAGAGGATTATGAAATACCTAGCATGTCAAACTAAAGAACTGGATTTTAGGGCGCCTGGGTGGCTCAGTTGGTTAAGCGTCTGCCTTCTGCTCAGGTCATGATCCTGGAGTCCTGGGATTGAGCCCCACATTGTGCTCCCTGCTCAGTGGGGGGGGGGGGGGGGGTCTGCTTCTTCTTTCCCTCACTCCTCTCTCACTCTTCTCTCAAATAAATAAATGAAATCTTAAAAAAAAAAAATTGGATTTTATGGTGTAAGTAGTGGAAAACCATTAGAAAGTTTAAGTGAAAGAGGTATGGATGATCAAACTTGTAGAGTACAGAGAAAGAACTAGAGAGGAAAGAGATGAAAAGTAGAGAAGGTAGGAGGCTGTTAAAATAGTCCAGGAAAGAATGATGGGGGATAAATCAGAATACTGGGGATAGAGATTTTTACTAAAAGACATTTAGGAAGTAAAACTGTTAGAACTTGGTGACTATGTGAGGTAGGAGAAAAAGAAGGCACCAAAAATGGTGCCTAGCTGAGTACAATGTGGTATCCTGGCCTATATTCCAGAACAGAAAAAGGACATTAGTAGGAAAATGTAAAAGCTGAATAAAAGCTGGAGTTTAGTTAATACTAATGTACCAAACAATGATGGTTTCTTAGTTTTGACAAATGCAGAGTGGCTATGTAAGAGGTTAACCTAAGGGGAAACCATGTGAGAGGTATAAGGAAACTCTGTATTATCTTTGCAACTTTTCTGTAGAACCAAATTTGTTTTATTTTAGATTTTATTTATTCATGAGAGAGAGAGAGAGAGGCAGAGAGAGAAGCAGGCTCCCAGGGAGCCCGATGCAGGACTTGACCCCAGGACCACGACCAGAGCTGAAGGCAGATGCTTAACCGACTAAGCCATCCAGGCACCCATTAAATTAAGTTTATTAAAAATAAGTGGCGCCAGGGCATCTGTGTGGCCCAACTGGTAGAACATCTGATCCTTGATCTCAGGGTTCTGAGTTCAAGCCCCACATTGTGTACAAAGATTACCTTAAAAAAAAAAAAAAAAAAGATGCCTAGGTTTCTGGCTTGGGTACTTGGGAGCTAGGTGACTGTTATTATCTAAGATGAAATGCTAGAGAGGAGTTCTGGAGGGAGCAGATGGTAAAGCTAAGCTTTAGACATGATATTTGATGTCCCTATGGCTGGAAGGTGAGCTACTTAAGAAAAAGCTGCTCTGGAGCCCAGGAAAGAGATCTGGGTTGGAGAAAAGAGACTGGGAATCAGGGTGGGATGGTGGGCTTACCTAGACTGCCCTGGGGACACTTACCGTGCAGATGCAGAGAACCATTTCATTCCTGGTGAGGTGTGGGTACAAAATATCAAGTTTACCAACAATTATATACTTACTGAGCGCATAGGCAGGCCAGGCCCTGTTCCAAATGCTTTACATTACCTCATGGAATCCTCGTAACTATCCCCCATGGAATAGATACAATTCTAACCATTTCACAGACGGACAAACCAGGACACAGGACCGCCTGTATTTTATAGTGGTACTCCACATCAGAATCACCTGTGGAGGGGCGCCTGGGTGGCTCAGTCGTTAAGCGTCTGCCTTCGGCTCAGGGCGTGATCCCGGAGTTCTGGGATCGAGCCCCACGTCAGGCTCCTATGCTGGGAGCCTGCTTCTTCCTCTCCCTCTCCCCTGCTGTGTTCCCTCTCTCGCTGGCCCCATAAAAAAAAAAAAATTTAAAAAAAAAAAAAAAAAAAAAAAAAAAAAAGAATCACCTGTGGAGCTTTAAAAATAGATGCCCTAGAAAAAGACTCGGGAATCCAGCCAAAAGCCCAAACCCCTGCATATTCATAGTGGTACTAGAGGCTGAGCCGGCTGCGGTGATATGAATCATCTCTTTTTCCCCATTTATCCAATGATTAACTTCCTTCTTAAGGTATAAAGCATTTACCACTGGTGTATCAAAAAGTGTATAACATTCTAATCTAATGTTAATACTGTCAGTACAAATGTTCTAATCTGTAGATAGCATCTTAGCGAGATGGTATTTTACTTCAGATAAACAAAAAAACCCTATCCATATCTGGTATTAAGAGTAGCACAGAACTGGATAAAGTAGGCCTTATCTTAGTTTAAGACCAAATGGGGTTTGAAGTGTGGTTGCTGGACCAGCAGCAGCACCATCGACTGGAAATGTTAGAAATGTAAGATCTCAGGCCACACCCCAAACATGTAGAAACTATAGGGGTAGGACCCAGCAAGCTGTGTGAGAATAAGCCCTCCAGGCTCAAGTTTGAGGACTACTCTAAAGAAACTTCCACCCAGCAGTTCTCTATCGTGGTTGAAGATAAGAATTACTTGGGAAGCTTTAAAAAATATTCCCATGTCTAGGCCCCAAACCTACTTGGTTAGAATCTGGGAGTGAGGGGTGCCTGGGTGGTTAAGCATCTACCTTCGGCTCTGGTCATGATCCTGGGGTCCTGGGATTGAGCCCCACCTGCTCAGCAGGGAGTCTGCTTCTCCCTCTCCCTCTCCCTCTGCCCCTCCCCCCACCTGTGTTCTCTCTCAAATAAATGAATAAAAGAATAAAATCTTAAAAAAAAAAAGAATCTGGGAGTAGAGCCTAACCATGTACCCAAAAAAAGAAAACTCCCCAGGTGATTCTGATACAAACATCCAGTTAGGAACCACTGTTTCAGTGCACTAATCAAAACACATCTACATTATTCATTCCCAAAAAGCTAGATTAGGAAGTCAAACGGATACCTGGTTAACTGCCTATAGTACATCAATTTAATAGAATATTACACAACTGTCAACAAGAATAAGGTAGCTGTGGGTAATATATACTGATACAGAACAATCTTCAGTATAGTGTTAAATGAAAAAAATAATATGCAGAACATTTAAAAACAGTTTTAAGTAGGGATATGTGTGTGTGTGTGTGCGTGCATGCATTATACAGGAATAACCCAGATCTTAAAGGACAGATTAGAAATTAGCAGCTGAAGTTTCCTCTGGGAAGGGAAGCAGGTGATCAAACTACAGGGAAAGGAGAAATATTCTTTACTATGTAATTACTTTATAATTTCTTTTACTTTGTAATTTTTTTTACTATGTAATATTTTACTTTGTATCATTTGCATTTTTTACTAAGTGTATGTATCACCTATTCAAATTAATTTTTAAAATATTAAGCTTAGGGGCAAAAAGAACCACTGCTTTAGGGGAATGACGCATTAGTGAGCAAGATATAGAAAAGAGCCAAATGGGAAGGAAGCTGGGCAGTGAAACAGAATGTAGGGCTGTCAGCTGCTAAAGGGCAATTAGAGCATTAATGAAGGGAAAGGGGCAGAAGGAAGACCAGTCCTAGAAAAAGTCCAATGCAGAAAATCCTTTCTTCATTTCTGTCCTGAGGTGATATTAGGTAAACTGAGACTCAAACCAGAGAGCTCAATTTATCCAGATTCAGCTTTATTCTGAATTAACCATCTGTCAAGGATGCACGTCAAAGAGTAGAAAAAGATGAAGGAGCACATCAAAAAAAGTTCCCTGGCAAGTGGGAGGGACGGCATAAGGTTAGGAGCCCTGTTTAGGGAAGGAAATGTTGTCCAGGTCATGGATGCCATTTTTGTCAATGATTCGAACGCTGAAAGTTGGCAGATTCAGGATGAAGCGTTTCTGGAGCTGCAGAGAGACATGAAGAAAATCAGTCAAAAAGTATTTACTGAGCACTAACTATGGGCAGGGCTCTTTGAGGCACTGGGCATACACGCAGATATGGCTTTTGTGGCGCTTATATTCTACAGGGGGCAGTCAGTAGTCAGACACTGAAGCAAGCCCAGACTGCAGCTGGAGGCTGGGGGGCAGTGAGCAAGAACTGGGAGATGCAGCTGGGAGCTCGTCTCCAGTCAGTCAGCTGATGAAAGAATAAGACAAGTCAAGGTTCTATTCCCCACAGTCTGCTACCCATCAGTCTGATAAACACAGACTTCTTTTTTAAAATGTCTCAAGGTAGTAAGCCAACAAAGGAGTGATTGCCCTAGGAATAAGCTTTGGACCAAAGCAATGTACTCCTACGTCCCAAGAATTTGCTCCAGTCACCCTCGGCCCCCCGATATTATATAAGGCCTGGGTGTGTGTAGCTAGAGGCATGGTGGGAAGGACATTGGTAGAACTGCTCTTGGAACAACCCCTGCTTCTGACTCCTGCAATCCAAGCCGACCTATGATTAAAATAACATCTCTGCACTCTCTTAAGAGTCTCTGCTTGAGAGGCTGTTCCAAAGGAGCTGTGGTCTACGTGCATGGAAGCAGACAGCCCTCACTAACCTGGCTAGAGACTACTGAGGAACACAGTTGGGAGGAAGTCTATGCTTCTGTGGCCACCCTTCCTGGACTTAGTCTTCAGAGAGAAGGCATAAAGCTCTCTACTTGCTCCCTTAGGAGCATATGTCAGAGATGTCCACCTCCCCAGGCATGAGTCCGCCCTCCCATATTTCCCATCTCCTTTACAGCTGAGGACTGGGCGTCAACAACCTACCATTTCCTGAGTCCCCTCTAGCCAATGACTCCTATATCCAGAAACAAGCTCCAAAATCAAGAAAAGGTGACAATAAGGAAATGTGAATTTCTAAAATGGTCACCCTTAGGATCCACAGTGAATAAAGTCTCAGAGCACTTGATATGCCAGTGCCTTCTCCCTAGCGGCCCTTTTAACACTTACGACTGCTGGACTAATACGGTCTCTCAGATGAATGGTTAAGGAGAGCACATGAGTCTATTCTCAGCTTCTGCTTTGGAAAGGGGGTTCGTAAACAAGAAGGAGGGGGCACTGTGGACTGAAAATGAAGGATTGTATAAGAGGCAAATTGACATTATGGCCAACGCTCCTACCCTCCTACTCTCTCACTAGACCACAAATTCGGGTTCATCCTTAGGCCACAAAGACAGCAAAAGAATTAACAATCCTAAGGGAGCTGCTTTCTCTTCCTCCTCCTCCTCCATCCGTACGCCAAAGACTCTTAGGACTAGTACTGGAATGGGTGGGGTCCGTGTTCCTAGCGTCGTAAACTAAAGGCTACTCTCCTTTTCTGCTTAAAGCTTTCCTAGCTGCTTTCCATGGCCTTCTGAATTCTCAGGGAAGGCTTTCTCTCCAAACTAACGCACTCTGAGAGAGCAGACAGCATGGCAACTCCCAGTGGCACAAGAATAGAGCAGGTATCAAGTCTAGGGCAGCAATAGTCCTTGAAGTATATATATCACAGTTACCACCTGTAGCAACATCAGCTGACACTGCTAAGTAAACACTCGGCTCTATACCGGACAAATCAATCAGAATCAGGGGTGGAGGGGCGCCTGGGTGGCACAGCGGTTGGGCGTCTGCCTTCGGCTCAGGGCGTGATCCCGGCGTTATGGGATCGAGCCCCACATCAGGCTCCTCCGCTGTGAGCCTGCTTCTTCCTCTCCCACTCCCCCTGTTTGTGTTCCCTCTCTCGCTGGCTGTCTCTATCTCTGTCAAATAAATAAATAAAATCTTTAAAAAAAGAAAAAAAAAAGAATCAGGGGTGGAGGTGGGAGTGGGATAGTCACGAATCTACTTAAAAACAAAAACAGGGGCGCCTAGGTGGCGCAGCCGGTAAACGTCTGCCTTAGGCTCAGGGTGTGATCCCAGAGTCCTGGGATCGAGCCCCACATCAGGCTCCTCCGCTGGAAGCCTGCTTCTTCCCCTCTCACTCCCCCTGCTTGTGTTCCCTCTCTCGCTGGCTGTCTCTGTCTGTCAAATAAGTAAATAAAATGTTAAAAAAAAAAATCCTTTAAAAAAATTAAAAAAAATAAACAAACAAACAAAAAATTCCCTAGATTATACACACCAAAATCTGAGAACCACTAGCCTGGACGAACCCCCCGCCCCCGTAAAAAGTAACTAAATTGTAAAATTGACACTGATGGGAAGGAAACCCATGAGAGAAACCAAATAAGCTTGTTACCCACCAAACTCTAACCCTGGTAGCAACTTCACATCTGGTTAGTGGGTATTTATTACACCTTCTGGCAAAGATCAGAAAAAAATGCAACCGAGGAATGGAACAATACTGGCAGACAGAGATAAACATTCCTTTCGGGATCCTGTGGGAGCTACTCACCTCCTCTAGACATTTCCTAAGAAGCTCCACTGCCCTCTCACGAGAGATAGCTGAAAGAGAACAGAGGCCACGCACTCAAGGTGTTGCCATTAAGTCCAACTCTCTGCCACAACTTTTACCTTTCAAACTTCTTCAGGTCAGTATGCTACACAAACGGAAATGGCAAAAAAAATGCCTAGCCTTCTAGCTTGCAACAAACTTATTCCATATGCAGTGGAAGGTGCCCCAGACCCAGTGCTCTGGCAGCCACTAGCCATCGCAAATTGATTTGCTACAGAGAAGGGTAAGCATGACGGAATTCTGCCTCCCATGGCCAGGCCTGCCTCTAGAGAAGTCCAGCGGCTTGCCTCTTTTATAGCCCATCCCCCTCACCCTGACACGCACCCGCACCCGCACCCTCCCCCCCTTTAGACCAGGGCTTAAATCAGTTCCATCTGCCCCAGCCAGCTGCAAGTCAGGGAAAGGGAGGACAGGGCCGGAGTTTTAGCCTCACTTTCCCAGCTGGGTCTCCGTTTAACAATGGAAAGAGAATTCATGGGATAGGGCTGAGACTCTCATAGAATCGGAGCCAAAGGAACTGTGCACAAGCATGGCAAACTGGGATGACATATTATGCAGTTAGGCTTCAGGGGTGGTTAGTGGTGATTTTGGTGGGCAAATCAGCTGTATTACTGCCAGATGCCAAATCAAGAAACGGTCATTAGGAGGCCAGGCTAATTCTTTTTAGGATGTGGCCTAGAGCTCTGGCATGGCTAAGGTTGAGGGAGAGGGCAGCACCAAAAAAGAGTGCAGAAGCCAGATTTTTCCCGCACTGACAGGGAAGAATGGAATTTAGGGAGCGAAGTGGCCATCTGTGCTGCATCTACAGCCTATAAATGTGAAAAAGCCCAAGTGCCTATTGCTCACAGTGGCGAAAATCAAGGTTAGGATTGGAGTCAAAAGACAGAACTTACCACAAAAGCATTCCTGCGCTGGAAGCTTTGCCAAGCTAACAATTTACAGGCAAGGAGAGAGCCAGCTTTTTCTTACAGGAGGGGCAGCCATTGGGTGATAAGAACCAAGGGAAGGGCTCGTGGCCTTCAAAAGCTTTAACATTTAAGCAAAGAAATCCTCAGTTGTCAGGCTGGGGACCTGTTCATCCTCACAAGCTCAAAACAAACGCACAAACCACTTGGTTTACTTGCTCACTCTTTATGGCTGAGATGCTAATAAGCATCTAGGCTGGGCAAAATGAGTTAAAAAACTGAAAAATTAGTTTTACTCACTACTCCAACACACTGTATTTTTTTATAATAATTTTTTATTATGTTATGTTAGTCGCCATACAGTACATCCCTAGTTTTTGATGTAAAGTTCCATGATGCATTGTTTGCGTATAACACCCAGTGCACCATGCAATGTGTGCCCTCCTGAATACCCATCACCGGCCTATCCCAAACCCCCCACTCCTCTAAAGCCCTCAGTTTGTTTCCCAGAGTCCATAGTCTCTCATGGTTCATTCCCCCTTCTGTTTACTCCCCCTTTCTTCTTCCCTTTCCAACACCCTTTAAAACAAAACAAAACCCAGTTCTGCACATACGGAGTATCTCTTTTTGTCTAGCAAAAAAGAGACTCTTATTAGCCTTTCGATAACCGTCCTGACGCACGGGGGGAGAGCAGCTTCCACAAGGCAGCTGATGTGCTACCTAGGATCTATCATCTGTTCAAGTCCCGACCACCAGGAGCAGAGGGGTGGTGTGCAAACCCAGGAAGCAGCTGAGGACGGGACTCTGCTACTACTCCCTACCTGTAGTGTCCTACAACTTACTTGGTGTATAGTATCGGTCCAGGATACTGAGAGTCAGGAAGGCACCATAGCCGTGGGCTGCAAAAGGAGCCTTGGCCAAGGCTGCCAGGTAGTCCATGTAGTAGAGAGCTGGACCCTCATGCTCATCGTAGCCAGCCAGGAGGAGGTTGACGTGATACGGGGTCTACAAAAGAAAGACATGGTCAAAGCAGTAACACCAACAACTCTTTCCATGACAAATGGGAACGTTCCAATTCTTGATGAGTAAGAAAACAGCAGCAGCTAAATAAATCATGATGAAAGTAAAAATTGAGAGAAATCTAAAGGTCCGAGAGTGCGGTAGGAGGTATCAGGGAGGTTGGCTTCCTTTCTCTGAACAGAAGAGCATTGGGAGCACTTAAAGGTTTAAAAAAAAAAAAAGACAAACCAAAAAACTGCTTTCTTCTTAATGCCTATGGACAAGAACTTGTTACAAAAGCATTTCAAAGGCAGAAAGCATGGTGCTCTTCTGTCTTTCCTGATTGCTGAAACCAACAAACACAGTTCTGAGAGTGTCAGGCCATAGACTAAAGAAAGCAGCAGCCCCAACCACATCTTCCAAAATAAACAGGTTCAGTCTGGGCACCTGGACCAAAATCTCAAGTGGTAGACCGTATGCCCCAGTATTAAAGAAACAACTCTTGGGGTGCAGAAAGAGAGTAGGTCTCAAAAATTTAAGTGACATCACTGAAGTTTTTTTTTTAACTTTTAATTTTAAGTAGGCTCCACACTCAATGCAGAGCTCAAATTCACAACCCTTAGATCAAGAGTTGCATGCTGTACTCAACTGAGCCAGCCAAGCACCCCTCAAATCACTAAACTTTTAGTGCAGACACTAATAATGGAAGTCCATAAATACGCTAGAACTGTGGAAACATAGTAATACTAGAAGAACTGTAGATTTAAGTGAAATACTAATAACATTTTTCTCATATAACAAGGCTCTCCTAAGATAACTAAAAAGTAATTTATATCAATGAGACAAATATAAAATAATTAACAGGCGTCCTTTCTTTGTATTACCAGCAAATCTAAACATGCAAGTTTTTACAAAGAACCTTGACTAAGTCTGCCTTGCTCTTCATCTCCAAACGGATGCTTACTTTTTTCGAAACCAGCTGGGCCATTTACCATGTTAAATTCAGCCTGTCTATGCCCCTAGGCATCAGTGGTGAGACTCTCATTTCACATGGCTTCCTTTTTCACTGCAAAATGTGTTTTTCATCTTACATTTGCCTCAGTGGGTAGTGAGCAGGCCTTGCTTAAGGTTACGTGCCCATCCTTAAACTTATATATTCTATTAATGCACATTAAATGAAACTGAATATATTTACATGCCCTTTTATAGAGTATAAAGTAATAACAGCTAGTGGTCTTAAAAGTGACATCTCACATTCTTCAAACAATGATTAAATGGGCATTTGGAAGCTTGAAGAAACTCATGTTAGAAGAACACATGAAAACACTATATACTTACTTGGAACTCCAAGCCAGTTGTCCTAGTAACATTTCCTAAAGACTACAGAGTAGCCCTAAACTGCAAACAAGTTTCTGCCTTCGGGATAAGATGGGGGGCGGTCTGAGAGGAGGAAGAACTGGGGGCGGTCTGAGAGGAGGAAGAACTGACCAGCAGTAGTCAAGTCTTCCGAGAAAGTAATTACCCGCCTGTCACATTTCCGGTGGGCAGTGTGCTGCACTCTGCTAAGCTCTGGAACTTTCTGCCACATTCTGCAACTATGTTCTTAGTACGTCTGGCCTTAGGCAAGACACTTAACCCCTATGAGCTTCTGTTTCCTTATGTGTAAAACTGGGTTAATTAATCCTTCCCCTTTCTATCTTCCAGGGAGTATGGTGAGAAAAAATAAGAGAGGTGAGCATCCCAAACTCTGGAAGAAAAGATGCTACCTAAATTTCCTAGAATATTAGCCATACCCCAGTCTCTCTTCGATAGCTTATCACTTTAAACGACAAAGACAAAACCGTTTAAATTAGCTAAAGATAAAAATGTATACCTAACAGAATTTTTTTCTAAGTGTGAAAACAGTACTGGTAAAATCAGGCAGACATAGAATACCTTCGTGTTGTTGTTGTTAAAAGTGGAGTAGCAAAAAAGAAACAGAAAGAAGAACAAGGGGCGGTGGAGGAGACAGAGATGGCAGAGATGGGGATTCTAGCTGGTTTTCTTCCCTAAGAGATTTCATAACAAAGTCTCTTACCTATCACCAAAAAAGTTCGTCTTTTTGCTAAGAGGTTAACTCTACTATTCTTTGTTCACGGGCCAAAATACCCACTGTACGGTCAACCAGAACAATTTTATCAAGTTGGAAAGGTAAGTTAAGGATCCACTCAGCTACCCCAAGAAATCTAAGCAACCCAGATACATTCTGTCTCCAGTGAAGATCTTGTCTACACTATGAGATTACTCTGTGTTTAAAACACGTGATTTTAAGAGCCACCACCAAAAGATTTTACATGAAACTGTATCAGTGGAACTTCAAAAGCAAACTGTATTACTTAACTGGTCTATATAATATCATTTATTTATGCTGAAGCATCTGATACATGCACTCATCAAAGTCGGTATTCAGAAGCCACAACACGGGGTAGAGAAGATAACTCACAAATTATTGTGTGACTTCGAATTACCGACTTTTGCAAGTGTGAGATGCTCCAGCATAAATAAATGGTGTTATCTAGACTAATTAAATCAATACATCTGTGTAACAACTTGCAGTTTCTGAAATTCTGACAATGCTCCATCAGAGGTCTCTGGCTCACACTAGTTTTTTAAAATTTCGAATAAAGTCTTGTATACTGTCACTCCTGCTCCTCTCAGAATCTTGGTGTTCAAAGTGACAAAGCCATAGTTGTGGGTTTCTTGACTGTTACAGTCCCTCATATTCTTGATTCCTTACCACTTTCCAGGAATGAGACAAATTCCAAGCCCTTCAATTTTGTGCTATCCTAACCTCATACACATGTGTGACTGCTGGTGGTGTGTTTAGGGAAATACTTATGTGTAAGCTACAACCCAGCTATTCAAATATTTATGCCAATTATAAGCTCCATGAAGGCAGGATTATGTATGGTTTGTTCAACGATATACAAGCAATATAGTATATGCTCAATAAATATTTGCTGATTGAGTAATGATCATACCAGAAAGCATTACACATTTTAATTTAGATGTGGCTAATGCCTAGTGCCACAAGATGAGGAAAATTACTAAACAAATGTCAGAAAGTAATAGGTTCTACTTCCAAGAATTCACTCAAGTTTAAATAGACTGCCAGCATCTCTCTGAATGCCCACACATTGTTGCTTCTTGCTAGACTCCTAGGTCCTTCACTTTCTACCTCCCTTTAGACATGGGTTGCTAAGTACAGAAAAATTGAGGCTACTGGTCAGGCATTTAGAATTGAATGAAGGGAGAATAAAAGCATAAATAAGTATCTTAGAGGAAAAAAAGCTGGGTTACACTATGCACTTAGACTTGAGTTCGAAATCTGGCTATCTTACTAATGCGTGGCCTTAGAAAAGCTAGTGACTTAACTTCGCTGAATTTTAGTGTTCCCATTAAAAACATGGGCTAATACCTACACAAAAGAGCTACAGTGAAGATTCAAAGAGATAATGCATATAAACAAAAGCATAGTGCCTAAGACACAGTAAAGACTCGATAAATGCTAAAATTATTACTAGAGAAACAATCACCTATGAAGTTCACAGTGCCCATGAAATACACAGGGCAAGTACTCAGGAGAAGCCCACCTACTCCTAGCACCGAAATGTAATTCCTCATATATGTCTTCATAAAGGGACATGGAAGGACAATAATAACAAGTGCCTAGCACACTGCCTGACACACGGGAGAAACGCAGTAAATGATAGTTTCGTCCTCTCCCCCTCCCAGATGCTTTTCGGGGGCCTTAAGGTGATTGTATTCACTGTCAAAGACATTCATAAGCATCCTAACTTAGAGCACATCCACTTCAGTCAGCCTACCCTAACCTATCTTGAGATTGATCACAGGCCTGGAGACCTAGAGATTTTCCGGAAGCCTGAAAATATAAAAACAAAAACAAACCCTACATGCAGACTTGGGAGAGTAAATACCATTTACTTATTTATTAAGTATTTTCATGCTGTTTCTGTCACTATAGATATGTCCACCTGAGTGCCAGGCCTCACTTTCTAGCTACTTTTTCATCAGTCCCATTCTATCCCACGATCAGCATTCCCTGTGAGAATCCGCCAATTATTCCGGTGTAATGGGAACACTAATCAATCATCACAGATTTGCTAGGAAATCTCTATTCTTTACAAAGTAATCTTTGTTCTGTGCATGATATAATCCTAGTCTTTGGTTGCCACCATTATTCTAATTATTTAGATAGCAAGTCTAGGTAATGAAACAAAGTTATGAGGTCCCCAAGGCAAGGAACTGTATCTTGTATGTCAAGATCCTTCACAACAGAGGCTACGACTGAATATTATATATAATTTTGAACTAACCTAAACGTCCAGATGACCAATAAATGAATCCAAACATTTAGATGAGACACTCTCTGCCCAAGAGCCTTGACGATCACCATCAACGGTTTGCAGTGCAAAATGCTTAAAGTTGTATCTAATTGATAGACAAAGAAAAAATTTAAATGAACCACCCTGGTACCGCAAAATGAATTTTAGCTTCTAAAACAAGGTACCACCAAAATTTCGCCTCTTTTTACAAGTGGGGGGTGGGCAACGCTAGACAAATGACAAATGTGCTATCTTTTCCTCCCTTAAAAAAAAATACACAGTGGGGAGCCTGGGTGGCTCAGTTGGCTAAGCATCTGACTTTTGACTTCAGTTCAGGTCATGATCACAGGGTCCTGGGATTGAGCCCGCAGCGTCGGGCTCTCTGCTCAGCAGGAAGTCTACTTACTCTTCTCCCTCCGCCCCTCCCCCTGCTCATGCTCTCTCATTCTCACATAAATAAATAAAATCTTAAAAAAATACACGGGAGGCGCCTGGGTGGCTCAGTCGGTTAAGTGTCTGACTCTTGATTTCAGCCCAGGTCATGATCTCAGGGTTGTGAGATCAAGCCTAGCGACTGGCTCCACACTGGGTGAGGAGCCTGCTTAAGATTCACTCTCTCCCTCTTCTGCACCCCCGCCAATACATGACATAAGGTTATTTTAAAGTGGAGAGCTTTAAGTCATTTTGAGATTTCTTCATCTATACAACAGGGATAATAACAGTAAATGTAAAGTGTCCAATGCAAATGCCTGTTACACAGTAATAATACAGATTAGTTATTATCACCATAATCACCATCACGACTAGCACTTTTAGGATCTGACTGTATTATTAACAGATCTGACTAGATAATAATATCGAGATGTCCCACTAAGAACCAACCAAAAGACCCCCTTTTTTGGTTGAGAAAAGGGATAAAATTTAAGCCCGGGAAATTAGCCAATAAGCACATCTCTTGCGCACTTCTCCCTAGGATTGAAATGGACTTCCTAATACCTGTGCCCTGTACAACTGAGCTCAGTTCCACTTTGTGTATTTGGGCGTGGGATGGTACACAGATATAAACTTTCCTCAAGTTAGGTGGAGCGTTTCCCCCCCTCCAACCCTTGTACATACAACTCCTTGTATATTCCCTCTCTCATGAAAAAGAAACACTGTAGTGATTAAGAAGAGTGTGAAATTCCATAAATTTTACAGCTGAAGAGAACAGTTGTGATAAATACACTGAAACAACAAAATCAGCGACGAGAGTCTGGGCGGTGACAAGCAGCGGTGTGACATCTGGCGGAAGCCAAAGTCACAGCAAGGGGGAGAGAGGTGGGCGTGAGGAAGCATCCCGCCGAGCGTGGACACAGAAAAAGAGAGGAATTGACAGTCTTCCTTTGGAGTCAGGCCAGCCTTTGCCACCTCTAATTGAATAGGACGATGTCACTAGGAGTGAGGTGCTTTGGAGGTGCGGTTTCTTTTGCACTGTGCTGTACCTTGGAACGTTAAGCAGCGTGTGAAGCATATTTCCATTCCTAGAGTAATCTGGAAGGAGATGCAGAACCACCAATAGGACAAAGGAGTCTGTCTAGTGATGACAGTGCTTTAATAAGTAGACTTCTAAATACACTAAACAGAGACTGGGCTTTGAAGGGACAGTGCATGCTATTTGTTTTACCCCAGCTGACTGTCAAAGCTTCCTAAAATCCCATCTTTTGGCACTGAGAGTATTTCACAAAAATGCAGTTTACAGAATTAGAAGAAAGCTCAACTAGTTTATCCAACATCCCTTTTATAAATGTGGGGACTCAAGTTCAAAGAAGGGACAGTGATGTGCCCTAAGCCACAGAGCTAATTAGTGTCAGGACCAGTATTTAGGCTTCTGATTCCAAGTCCTGTGTGCTTTTCTAGGAAACCATGCTGCCTCCACAAAATGGAAATTAGTGTGAAAATATGATTCAATATGTAAATGTCAGCTTAACACTCAAATATTTCAGGATATACTATTTTGCATATAGCATCTATTGTTCTCTGTTTCATTTACCACATCTTACATGACCAATATTTTAAGTTTTAAAAGGGCAGGTTTAATATCAGACCACATGACTCCCCCAAAGGGTCTAAAACTATATAAAATATGTAGTAAGTACTCAATAAATACCTGTGGTGAGAAGCAGATACCAATACCATACTGCTTTGCCAATGCCCAATTTTACAAATTAATAAACAAATGGATCAGTTATCATTTCCTTATACTGATGCTCTGAACTCTGAATCAAGAGCTTGTTTCCAATAATCAACAGCATTTACTAGCTACCTGCTTTGCATGGGTTTGATGGCATAATTTTAAAATTTCAATGTCAGAGCACTTGGGTGGCTCAGTCGGCTGAATGTCCAACTCTTGATTTCAGCTCCAGTCAAGATCTCAGGGTTCCTGCCTCTGGCTCCGTGCTCAGTGGGGAGTCTGCTTGAGATTTTCTCTCTCTCCCTCTGCCCCTCCCCCCAACACGCCTATGCTCCCCCCCTCTAATAAATAAATTTAAAATTTCAATGTCAATTTTTAATTAATTTTAATTTTTAATTTTAATTTTTAAAGGACTTTTTACCTATATTAGAATTGCAATGTTCATTATATCAAACACTTAAAAAAAACACAGAGATTTTTTAAACACATTAAACACTTAAAAAAAACACAGAGCAACTTCCAACTGTCTTCACAACCTATGTACCTTTTCTAGCTCTACAAGGCTGTGGTTCTATAGACGGGGCTGGGGAAGAACAGCTTTCCCTAGCACCTAAACAATATAGGGCATCTGTATTCTGACTTTAAACCTCTCCAACACAGTCCTTTTTAAGGAAACCCATTAATCTCCTGTTCTAAATAATAATGGTAATTATGCTTTAAGTATAAATGTACACAATTTATAAAAGGCTTCAACCAAATCCTGCAAGAGCTGAGACCAGAACATAGGGTAATTATGAAATGGGCAGATACCCCAATCAACTTCACTTTTGCATTTAAAATGGGACTATATTTTATTTTATTATTATTTTTAAAAGATTTTACTGTTTAAAGTAATCTCTACACCCAACATGGGGCTCGAACTCATAACACCAAGATCAAGAGTTACATGCTCTACTGACTTTAAATTCAATAGACGCTACTTAGCATTTCCTATGGATGCTGGTGAATATGGGAACATGTACACCTAGTGAATTAGGTGATTTCAGCAGGAAGCAGAGGAACTGGGATGATACGGTCACTGGCTTCCTAAAGAATATGAACCTCACCATGTAAACCAAAGAGGAGCCAGTGAAAATCACTCCTATTCGTCTGCTGAGTCAAGCTTTTTTCATGTCATAGGACACTGCAGAAGCAGTAGGGATGGAAGGGGAGAAATGGAATATGAGACATATTTATAGAAGGTAGAATTGACAGGAATTAATAACTAGAAGAATAGAAGATGAGGGAGAAAGAGGAGTTAAGGCTCTGAATAAGGGGAAAGACGGTAGAGCAAATGTAAAAAACTCATTTGGATCACGAGCTTAAGTAGAGCTGTCCAGAGGCTTCTGGAAAGAGAAAAGAGTGTACAACCCAAGTTAAGAGTCTGCATGAAGAACGAGCCGGTTAGGAGGTTTCATTTCCACAAACACTCATTCCCGTGTTTGCATGTGGAAGAAAGATAGTGAACAATTACAACAGGACACTGGCAGAGCTATTCCTAGGTTGCCATGAGACCACAAAGTTGAGGGTGACGTGTGTGTGTTTGGCGGGGGGGGGGAGGGGAGAGTAGTACAGAGAAAGTTTCCCTGAAAATGCTGAACTGATTCTTAACCAGCAATTAAAAGTTAGCCATTTGGAGACGTGAAAGTACATTCGGGCATGAATGACTGGTAAAGTGGCAGGGTCAGCAAAAGCAGAGAGACGAGAAAGAACACACAGCAGGCTGGGGAGTACGAGTGACTGGGCATGAAGTAGAGAAAGCCAGTGTGACAAGGATGAGGCAGGTCAACAGTGGAAGGCAACGATGAAGCAGAAGCCGATCTCGAAGACCGTGCACTGCTAAGTTTAAGAGAGACGTTCTGGGGAGCTGAGAAGAAACTGGACTTTCTTTTATGATCACAAGCTGGGACCAGCTCTGTTATCCAGTGTTTCCACTTAGAGTGGGGGAAAAAAAGGAGGTATGAAGTTGGAAGTTGGAAAGAGTTTCCTCCTAATCCTCTGAAAAAAACTAGGAGTTTAAACCGATCAGACTACTATACTGAGCTTCACAACAAGGAAGTTAAATTAAACTGACTGCCCGATTTGCCTTTTCTCTGTTTCGGATACATTTATCTTGTAGCACTAAAAAACAAAGTGGCCCATATTTATAGATTCCCACACTCATTTGAGAAATACAGAAACAAGCAAACCTTTGATTTTTAGAGGCCCAAGACAAAACAAAAGCATTACCCTGAAAATGAGACTGTCTAACCAAGATTTTCCTTTTTCTTTTCTCCGCCGTAGGTCCTTCTCTGAAAGTCTATTTGGTGTACCTGTTTGATGCTGGCAGATGTGAAATCATCAGAATACAAGAACTGTCCTCACTTTCCTTTACAATGATGAGCTCACGTCAAATGTTTTGCTTAACACATTGGCAACAATTCTTACATTGGCTGAGTTCTTGAACTTAAGTTCAGCAATGTTACTGCAATTACAACCAACGTTTTAAACTTTAAAAGCAAACACGTTTTAAATTATTATTTGAATAAACTATGATTTTAAATGCTATAAGTCTCAGACAGAGATGTATTTTTGTGAAAAAAGCAATGAAGACACGAGATCAAATGTGGCTTTATCACTTTACATTTGTTACTTGAGATAGTCATTTGGCCCTGGAGCCTCAAGTGCCCCATCTGAATATGGGGATGGTATTGCCTGCCCGACAGCTGTGAGGAACAAACAGTGCTATTCTGTGTTCAAGTTTCTGAAAGAAGACCCAGTAAGTGGTAGGTGCCCAATAAATGTCAACTGAATCTGAATTTTAGGAGCAAAAAAATTGAACATTGTGCATATTTCAATTTTTAGCAAAACTAGATTTTAAAGTTCTCCTTCAATAATTCCAAAATTTCTGTAAATTTTACTTCTCTAAAGCCATCACTAACCCCAAGTTTGAACAGTTCTCCTATTAAAGTTGTAATCTTATCGTAATTAGAAGTTTAGAAATTTAATGAGTTGAAATGCAACATGGCACAGATGCCTTATTATACCAACTAGTTAACACGGTATTTGTTTTCTACATTAATTTTACTTGCTAATCAAAAATACTGCTTTCTCCCAAATAACATCAAAATAAAATTGCTGATTGTGCAATGGTAAAACCAACAACACCATGTCTGCGACAAGGCCACTTGAATTTTTTCATGAGCTGGCAGTTTCCAGGGAAAATTTAAGATTCCATATACTGTTAAGTTAGTTCTCAAAAATTCAAGTGCAGAAGCCATGCTTTGTACACTACAAGGCAGATATCGGGTTGCACATGCTAAGCACACCCATGAATATCTATGGACATTGAACATCAGAGCTGATTCACCTTCCTGAGTTAATAAATAAGTCTGCCGGGAAAGACTATTTAGGACTATACACGATTGTGTATGTTTCTGGATGTCCACAGCAACCAGATATAGAATACTAAGGAAATTCTGGGGAGAAGAGTGTTTAGGAGCCCTTCTATTAGAACACAGTGCTCCCCATTCGTAGCCAAGGTTCAACGCAAGTTCCTCTTACCTCTTCAATTGACATGGAAGCTCCTCATTGGTCTCCCTGCTTCTCTTTTCTTTCCCCAAACACTTCATCAAAGAGGAGCCAATGGTCTAACCAAATCTCATCTGATCATGTTAACCCCCTCCTAGTCAACAAGCTTCCAGAGAGTTCCACTGCTTTAGCATTTTTTCATCAAATTCTTCATAACATGGACTACCTCTCTCGTTTCAATCTCTTCCGTTCCCCTAAAAATCTCAGCTATATTTAACAAACTATTTAGATTGTGAATTTTATATATGTAGAATACATAGTAAAAACCATATAGAGTTATGTATTTATATTTGTTTTTCAATCAGTGGAGCCCTAATTTATATACAGTATCCAACTGGTTAAAACGCTAAAATATTAGGAGTAGGAGCCTTAGAGAACTATTCGTCCCCGCTCCAAACATCATTAGAAAACCCCTGTGCCTAACTTAACACACTCTAACACACGTCTCTGATCTGTGCTTCTGGTTTTCTTTTTTGCTTCACCTTTGCCTTAATGACAGCTGGTTCTTTTTAGACTCAGGTTAGGTTCTGTTTCCAGAGCATCTATCTATCTGTATGGCCACTGTGGCACTTGTCACTCTGCAGTGCAATTTCTCCAGCTAAAGGCACTCACTGAGCTCTGCACCTGTTTCCTCAGCCCCAAGGACAATGCAGGCCGTAGATTTACTGAACAGATGACCATCAGCACCTGTGGAACTTCTCAGCTATAAACAACTGCACACATGAGGAGGCATCAGAAAGACAATGCAGAGTTTTGGCAGGTTACTTCAGTTTATAAAGACTCAGATTTCCTCTCCCTGCCTTTTTTCTTTCCAAACTAATCAATCCTATTTGCTCTATGGTCTACTCTCCAAAGCAATGGTAAATCTGAACAAATTTATTTTCTTCAACTTTTCAAAAAATGTGTTATGCTTTCTTGCCCTTTTACCCTTCTTTTTATTTGCTTAAACTTTTTTTTGTGAAGTAACACATACATATAAAGGTACATAAAATATACACAATAGCTTAATGAATAAAATGAGTATACATGTAACTATCTCCTAGGTTAAAAAACAGAACGGTGAACTCCTTCCCCCTTCAAAAACTTCCCACTGTCCAGGGTGCCTGGGTAGCTCAGTCAGTTAAGTGTTTGCCTTCGGCTCAGGTCATGATCTCAGGGTCCTGGGATCAAGCCCCACGTGGGGCTCCCTGCTCAGCGGGGAGTCTGCTTCTCCCTTTACCCCCACCCCCACTTGTGTGTGCTTTGTCTCTGAAATAAATAAAATCTTAAAAAAAAAAAAAAACTTCCCACTGTCTTTCACTTTAGATAACTGGTTTTGGGGAGAGTACAGGAAAACCCCACGGAATTTGTGGGATCAGCCCCTGAATTCATATGCCTGCATGATCCTGGGCCAGGATAAAAAAAGAGATCATACATTGTATACCTGAAACTAATATAACACTGTATGTTAACTATACTGGAATTAAAATTAAAAAAAAAAAACAAAAAAAAAACAAAGGCATTAGGGACTGTGGGTGGTTGGGGGGACGGAGGGCACAGGAAGAGGCATCAAGACATCAAAGTATATGTCTATTTGTATCTGTGAGTATGTGTGAGGGAATGCCCACACAGGCCAGATTTAAAGCAATCCTAAAAGGTAGGGTAAACCTGTACTTCTAATGGTAAACATTTTCAAAATAAAAGCATGTTTTTACTAAGCAGATAGAGTACTCTGCTGCTCCTGGCTTAAACCAGGCCTTAATAGGAAATCGCATAATTTTCAGTATACAAGTTTCAAAACAGTATGAATTTAGACCAATTACCTTCAACCCCATTGTGGGTAGGAAAGATGCTTTAAATGAAAAGTTGACATTATGGGGTTGCACAATCCCAGCTACCCAATAAGCTCATTCCATTCAACCCGAACAGGGGTTCTCTCTGCTCACAGCAGGCATCCAACAGGGTAGCACATATATGCTCTCTGAGTGAGAAAGCAACACCTTCTCACATAAAACCCCCTGGAGAGAGATGGCGAGGGGGAGGGAGGAGGACTTTACACCTGCAAGCTCCTAACTCTATCAGCACTAGGGCTGGGAAAAACAGCACATATTTAAAAAAAAAAAAAAAAAAGGATTCCTGATAAAGCCAGTAACTTTCAAAGAAGGATCTTCTTAAGCCATTCTTTTCTTAGAAGATAAGTAAGTACAAAGATTCAACATCCAAGTCTTTGTCTTCCTAATGGACTTAGTCAAGCCCTAATGACTGTATAAGCAAACTGCTTTAAAGGGCAGCTGTCAGAATTCTTATTCTTCTTGGTAGGAAAACACTATAAGCACAAAGTGTTGTTATATTAATTAAGACATCTCAACTTGAAGGCATATCTGTCAAAATGACCACTAAAAATAGAACAGCGTTATCTCCAACGGGGCAGACATGAGACACCTCCAATCCTAAGAGACTCCTGTGAGATGTGACCTGGGACGCACATGTGTTTTACAGTACCACTGAATATCCATCTCAATGTAGCCACATGTTTTCAGTTTTTACTGTACGTCCTATTCGGGCTAGGAAACGAATAATTAACAGACATATAACTCTTGGCCCATCATGAAAAATCTAGTTAGCTGACTAGCTGACTGAGATCTGGTGGGAAAGAACTGTTCTCCAGGTCTAAAAGAACTGCTGCTTGCACTGAAATTCCATAAGTTTCAAGATGAACATCTTGATTTTTTTTTTTTCAATTTCCCCATCACCAAAAGTAAGCCAGCTCTGTCTGTCAAGATGCCCAGGCCGTGTGGCAGTGGTGTCAAAGGCTGCCATTTGCTCGAAGGCACTGCCATCTGTGGCAGCAAAACATTTTGTCTCCGGAAAATAAACACATCTGCCTTTGCCAGTGTCCTCCCACTGTGCCGCCCATCTGGAGCAGGTGAGCTGGAAGGCAATCCAGGGCATGGGTGAGACGGGGGTGAGCAGGGGAGACAAGGCCTCAAGGGAGATGGCACATGGAGGAAGAAGGTAGTGCTGTGTCATGTCACATCCTGCTAACCACATTCGCCAAAAAGCATGTGAAATTACCCTTGTTAGTGATATTTTAATCATATGTAACAAATGGTTGGTCGTGTTTATAGGACAAGACCTGCAAAGTCAAGGTTTCACCAGGGCCATCTGCTCACAACGTCACATGACCTCACTGATAACAATAAACAGATGATGTCTTTGTGCCAGCCACCAAAGGCAAGAGGACAATAACCCTAGAGGTCAGATTAGGGGCTCAAAGCACCAGGATTCTTCTAGGACAAGACCACACTAGCCATGCCTACTATAAGCCAAACAAAACACACTCAAAGTCAGGCCAGAGTGTTGGGAAATGTCATGGTCACTTCCAAAAATGACTAATACCTGAAATTCTTTCTGACACATTTTTTACCTTTCCCTGAAAAAAGTAAATTCAAGTCTGGTTATGGTCTTGATATCAGATCTTTAAATTATACTATTTGGGAGCTAGAAGAAACCATAGAAATTATCCAATCAAATTCTCTCTTTCTTCCAATGTTTTTTCAACTACCTCACAAGAGAGCTGGTGCTAAAACTTCCTGAAATAGGGCTCTTCCAATTACACCACTGGTTTCCAAACTTTGGCAGGAAGGGGACCGTGAAGCTGTTTTTTGCAAATAAAATCTTACATGGAATTCCAATATATAAAATAGATAAAAGTTGTGCTGAAATTCACCACACTGGTCTTCCTTGGTGACTCTCCTGTGGCAGCTTCATGGAATAGAGTTTGAAAACCACCACACTAGGCTGGCTGATAGTTTTCCAATTCGTTATTTCCATTTTTTAGGTGCTAAGCAATAACAAGTATAGCCCTATAAAAAAAATAAATTACCAAAGGCTCCCCAAGTACTTGGCAGAAAAGGTTCTATGAGAACACTTTGGCCAGTGAGTAGCAGTATAAAGCCCTGAAGATTACATACCATGGAGGGCAGCATTCTACTCTAAGCCTTGCCGTGCCACATTCCCCAAGGATATCAGATTTGGCTGGCTCCTATCTCGGTCTCCACATACAAGAAATGGGAGATCTGGGTGGACAGTAACAGATAATCTTAGGGCATTCAAATACTATACCAAACATGCCACCTAATTCATTTCAAGCAAGAAAGAGCCCCATTACTTAACCACTCTCTCTTCTATAGCCCATTAATCAAATCATAAGGAGAATTTAAATAAGCATAGTGCAAACTATGCCTATAAGCCATTACAAATTTTTCAAAATAATCCTATTAAAAATCCAGATACCATGTTCTTAATGATGAAGTCATTATTAAATACTATTTTCAGGGGCGCCTGGGTGGCTCAGTCGTTAAGCGTCTGCCTTCAGCTCAGGGCATGATCCCAGGGTCTTGGGATCGAGCCCCTCATCGGGCTCCCTGCTCTGCTGGGAGCCTGCTTCTTTCTCTCCCACTCTCCCTGCTTGTGTTCCCTCTCTCACTGGCTGTCTGTCTCTCTGTCAAATACATAAATAAAATCAAGAAAGAAAAGAAAAAAGAAAAGAAAGAAAAAAGAAAGACTGACTGACTATTTTCAGGGAGGTATCATTCACTTATTCAAAATATATTTTATTAAACCAATGGTTAATTCTCAGTTCTTGTAATTTGCCACATTTGATCACTCCTTCCTTCCTAACAGATGAAGAAAGTGAGGCTCAGCAAACATTAAGTGACTTAGTGAAGACCACAGAAACTAGTACATATGAGAGAACAGCCTAGAACTCTGATACATGTGACTCCAAAACCCATGCTCAAAGAAGCCTCATAAATAATCAAAACTGGGGAGTCAAACCCATAGCAAAAAGCCCAATAAGCCCTCTTCCTGCTTCTTGGGGTATAATGAGAGGGGAGATCAACTCAATGTACACATACATCTAAATAAAAACTAGAATGAAGCCTCTTGATTTTTTCCCCCGTTCTGTGTGTTTTTTTCCATCTCTTCCTGCTGATTTCATCTTTAATTTCATAGTATATGGTGAAGTAACATCCATTCATTAAAAACATTTTAATGAAGGGAGCCTGGGTGGCTCAGTCAGTTAAGCACCTGACCTTGGCTCACATGATCCTGGGGTCCTGGGACTGAGCCCTGCAATGCTCCGTGCTCAGTGGAGAGTCTGCACTCCCTTTTCCTCTGCCCCTCCCCCCCACGCATGTGCTCTCTCTTGCTCTCTCTCAAATAAATAAATAAAATCTTCAAAAAAATATTTTAATAAAATTCCCTTCTAATATATAAACGTACAATAACATTTTCAGTGGTATCTGTGGACCAACTGCATGACATTTATTCAGCAAATAAATATATATATATAAGATTTTATTTATTTATTTGAGCGAGAGAGCAAGAGAGAGAGAGAGTACAAGCAGTGGGAGCTGAGAGAAAGAGAAGCAGGGTCCCTGCTGAGCAGGGAGCCCAATGCAGGGCTCGATCCCAGGACCCTGGAATATGACCTGAAACGAAGGGAGACACTTAACCGAACCAGCCACCCAGATGCCCCTATTCAGCAAGTATTTACTGAACGCTTACAATGGGCACATATTTTACCTAATCTATATAATAATCCTACATGGAGGTCTTTTTTTAAAGATTTTATTACTTGAGAGAGAGAGAATGCATGTGCATGCGTGCACTGGAACTGAGGGAGGGGCAAAGGGAGAGAAGACACAGAACCCTAAGTAGACTCCATGCTGAGCATGGAGCTGGATGCAGGGTTGGACCTCACGACCCCAACATCACAACCTGAGCCAAAATCAAGTCGGACACTCAACCACTGAGCCACCCAGGTGCCCCTTATATGGAGATGTTGACACTTTAATGGAACTGGAAATTTTATACTTCCCCAAACACACAAACATATTTGTACATTAGTCCAGTAACTAATTAAGGAGACAGTATGAAAGAATATGGTATTTGAATTCAGAATCTTACCTTAGACTTTTACAGGCTATACATGTGTCTTTGGTATATCTGGACACATAACAGAAATACTTAACCTCTTTATTACTAACCAGTCTACATAGGCTTATAAATAAAATGGGGATAACATTCATCTTATGGTGTCATAGTAAGCATTAAATAAAGTCACATATATAACTATCTATAATAGCACTGTTCAAGAGAACCTCCTATGATGATGAAAAAGTTCTATATCTGCAATTTCCAATACGGTAGCCATTAGCCACATGTGGCTACTGAGCACTTAAAAAGTGGCTAATGTGACTGAGGAACCAAATTTTCTTTTTTGGGGGGAACCAAATTTTTTTATAGAAATAAAAGTTTACTTTTCATTCAAAGTTCCAGAGACTATCACCTAGGAACCAAATTTTAAATTCTATTTAATTTTAATAATTTAAAATTTTAATTGCCATTTATGACTAGTGGCTACCACACTGGACTGTGATGATCTAGAACAAAGCCTTGCACATAATAAATCACCAATTTTGCGTTACTTCCGTCTTCCTTATCCATATCAATACTTCTTTATATCCTCTTTACCAGCAAATAAGTTCAACTAAAATAGCACAACGAAGAATCTCCCATAAAAAACTAACTTATACCTATTAAATTGCTTCTTCAACCAAGCAGCAATGGCAGCAGAGAAGCAAGTCATTTATTAGTCATATGTGCCACACACTGTGCTAACAGCTTTGCACGATTGCTTCATTTAATTTATAATAATTTTGTAAAGTAGGTGCTATTATCTTATAAATAGAGAAATTGAGCTTAGAATCTGTCCAAAGACACACAGCCAGTAAGTCAGTGAGCAAAGATTTAAACTCAGGCAGTCTAGGGGGCACCTGGGTGGCTCAGTCAGTTAAGCATCCTACTCTTCGTTAAGCATCTGACTCTGACTCTTGACTTCAGCTCAAGTCATGATCTCCGGGTCATGAGATTGAGCCCCGCATCCACTCCGTGCTCACCACAGAATGTGCTTGTCCCTCTCCCTCCCCCTCTGCCCGTTCCCCTGCTTCTTCTCTCTCTCTCAAATAAATAAATAAATAAAATCTTTAAAAAACTAAACAAAACCTCAGGCAGTCTAATTCCAGAGACAGTGCTTAACCGCAATGCTAAATGTGCTTGCATCTTAAAGAACCAGTTTACAAAAAATTCATTATATACGCCACAATAAATAAATGTCCTCCCAACCAAATACCACCCCCAAACAAACACACACACCCCAAATTAGAAATCAGACAATTTGAGCTATAGACACAAAGTTATACATGGTAACTGGCTGACCTGAAATAAGTCTCATGTGCCAACTGGTGTAACTGTATAACTGTACCAAATCTAGTGACTTCACACTTATTAATTAGAAGACTGAAAAAATATCATCACCTTTCTCCCCAGAATAAAATGACTAAAATATAAACTCATATTTTAGAGCTAACAATCTAAGTGGATAGATGAGTGGGGGAGCAGAGGTTGGGCCCAGAACCATAGGCAGACGTAGTCAGTATTTACTAAAGCCCTATGTCACTGTCTACAAGGCATATTTATTTGTTAAAACAGCAAACATTTCTGCAAGGAGATTAACCCGAACCACTGCATTTACATGAAGCACACTGCCACGCTTATCTCAATTCTAAAAGGAGCTGAAGTCATTGAATGTCTGCTGTATTTATGACGAGGTCTTCATTGTACCCAAAGCTGGAATTCTTATTCTAGTTCGGCCTGACAAGTCGAAGGAATATTTTACACAGCAAGCCACAACATACTCTTTCCCAAATACCGCAGGAATTTCTGAGCGGCAGGAAAGGTCATATCTGACCCATTTTCCTCTCTCACAGAGCAGTGAACGAGAAAAGGCCACTGACCTTTTACCTAAATCAAAACAATGTAGGTAAATCTGTCTCCTCCTTCCCGCCAAAATATCTCTAGCTTCTCTTCAAACCTCATGATCCTTATATTGCACAAGCCCCTGGGCCAAAGGTAGCACTGAGAAAAAGAAGTTCTCTTTATTGAGACATTCTGAAGTAACTTTAAAAAAAACAACACCTGTACTTGTTTAGATTTCTGTCATAATTCAGCTTAAGCAAGTGCAGATGAAACTAAAACCATAATAAAAATATGAATAGCACTGATGTTCTAGAAACACTACCGAAAAAACAAGGAGCTGATGTAAGGCAGAACAGTCAAGTAATTATGGCACCATTACTGTCGCTTTGTCTGACCTGCTGTGTGACCTGCAGCTAGTCCCTTTGCCACTTTATGCCATTCATTCCGTATCAATGATAGAGAATTAACTACTATATATCTCAGCGGAATCGCAAGTAGATTAAATTATTAAGCAAAATGCTTTGGGCAAAAGTCATATGAATGTTAAATATTATGATTTACAAGCATTCATTTTCCTAGCACTCCTGTGGGGTTAGGAAGTTATCTCGATTTCACAGATGAGTAAACAGGCACAGGGGGTAAGGTCACATGATAAGGCTCCATTTACTTAGTCCCTGTGGGAAGGGAATAATACACACCTTTAGCAATCATATGAACTTTCTTGGCAGTACGGAAAGAAGAATAAATCTGTGTGCTTTGGCAAGAAAAGTCATAGAAAGACACATAATCTTAAGATGAAATGTGCAGGCACCTGGGTGGCTCAGTCAGTTAAGCATCTGCCTTTGGCTCAGGTCATGATCCCAGGGTCATGGGATCAAGTCCTGCATCAGGCTCCCTGCTCAGCGAGGAGTCGGCTTCTCCCTCTACCCACCTGCTTGTGATCTCTCTCTCACTCTCTCTCTCTCAAAAAAATAAATAAAATCTTAAAAAAAAAAAAGATGAAATTTGCATTGTTATTTTCAAAGTTTCTCCTCCACTACCATGTAAGAACCTTCAGCCACAGGAATTAAGGAACATGGTTTCCTATGAAAACAGTTCGAAAACACATTTTTAAAGGCTTTCACAGGCCTTCATATTGGTGTGCCCCATCCAAATTCTCTGGGAGTGTATATTTGCATTTCAGGCTCTAATTAGCAACTATGCAAAAAAAGAAAACAAGTCCAAAGAGACTGAAGAACGAACAAGTACCAAGGAGAAGGGCTTAGGAAGTCCAAAAAAGGGCAAAAATGCTACACACGTATAATATAATGTATAATAAGAATATAGAATAAGCACAGATTTTTCTGCTCTCATGTAAGGCTGCTTGCTCTATTGCTTACCTGACTCCGAAGACAATCAGCCAGGTTTCGTCGTGTGAAATTAGCTGCTGCTGTGGGAGACAATTCATAACCTGGTACAAGAGATAAACAGTCATACTTAAAGTGAAGCAGAAGGAATAACAGCACCCCAAATCATTCTACTACTCCTGTTTTTACATTCTTCCACTCTCTGTACGCCCAGAGTACATAAAGTACACAGAAAGAGGAGTACAATCCTCCTTGTCCCTTTCCTCATGCAACGGTGGTGAAATAGCTCGTCAGCACTGACAGTAATTCCTGGCCGCAACACAGAACCAAGCCTTGCGTAAGCTGTCATTCATCAACAGACTGTGGTTTCCTCTATAGAAGGAAGGGGGTACAAATACATAGGTATTGGGGAAAAAAGAAAGAGGTCTCGAGGTGCTGATTTTTAAAGTTTATTTAAAAAGAATATTGGGAAAAGAGAGGCTAGAAGTTAGGATGGCCTCAGGGTCATACTTTAAAGGTTTTCTTTTAAAAAATAAATAACTTTATTAAATATGATTTTCAAAAGTACAAGCAACAGAAAAAAAATGTTTCCATCACTATCTACAACATTTTAAAAAATAGAGTATCTCGAGCATAAAACCTCTCAAAAAAAGTTATAATGACAACAACACTACAGCCCAGAGGAATGCCATCATATGTGCATTTAATAATGCACTCCCTCTGGAACTTAACCCCCTCCAGTAAAATGGGATCTAGAGTCAAAAGCCACAAACGACCCACAACTGAGCAGACCCATGCAGAAAATGCAACTTTGGAAAGACAGCACATGGTTAAGTTATTATCAAACACCAGTGTTACAGCAGGTAAGATTTAGATTAAAATTCTAACAAATATTTACTGAACAGCAGCTATGTTTCAGGGTCTGTGCCAGGTGCTTTCACAGTTTATTGAACTTCATCCTCACAACCAGTCTATTACTGCATATGAAATTATAATGCAAACAACTGTGAACAAGCAGGAATATTTTTCAATTCTTCACCTAATCCCCTAAACACCACTAAGGATTTGACAGTTATTGTAAAGGCAGAAAGGTCTGATACCTATTTACATACAGATTTTTCCTCCTTTCCCTTATTTTACCTCCGTTCTTGACCTTTAATATGCATAAGAATTACTGTGCAGGGTTACATACACAAAACTACACTTGACAGGTAATTTAAAAGATTTTAAAGGCCATTTTAATCATTCACGGTTTTTGTTTTGTGCACTGACTTTAAACCCTAACACCCATGCAACAAGCAACCCTCTCAACTCTTGTTAACTCTCCCTCCCTCTCCCAGGACAGGGCAGTGAAATATTGCTGTAGCTACCGTAATTGAGAAACATTACTGGCATCCCTCGCCTGCCATGTAGAAATGAAGTGGAGAACCACTAAAAAATAATCCTTGAAATATTCTCAACTTGCTTAAACCTGAGTGCCACGTGCTTTAGGTTCTTTTTTCATCTTTGAATTCTCTGTAGTACTAGCCAGAGTGCTTAAGATAGAGGAGGCCCACAAAAGTATTCATGGAACTGAATGCATGATGCTCAATTTGCTGCCTAACATCTATATAAATGGGTCATATCTAGCCATTTTATATCATTATATTCAAATTAAGTTCTTTCACAGTTTCACATTGTATCAGTGCTGTGTATAAGTGTACTAAACTGGGGCGCCTGGGTGGCGCAGTCGTTAAGTGTCTGCCTTCGGCTGAGGGCGTGATATCGGGGTCCTGGGATCAAGCCCCACATCGGGCTTCTCCACTAGGAGCCTGCTTCTTCCTCTCCCACTCCCCTTGCTTGTGTTCCCTCTATCGCTGGCTGTCTCTCTCTGTCAAATAAATAAAATCTTTAAAAAAAAATTATAAGTGTACTAAACTATGAAGTAAGTAACTGAAGTAAGGTCCTTTCTGCTAGGGTGTCACTATAAACTTTCCTGGGTCATAAAGCTAGTGGCTAGTATTATCTGATAGTGAGGCTTTCTCTAATGAGGAAATCCTAGTGAGGAATCCTCTAATGAGGATTAGAGCTCATTAGCCCCCAAGGGAACTCACAAAAATCCTAATTATCTTCCTAAACAAGAATCTACCAGAAAGGCAAGGCAGAACTCTTCTATGACAGTAAATCTCCCAAAATTACACAGAGCATTAAGTTTATAAACATTTTACATATTATTCATTAATATTATTATTATCCCATTTTAGATGTGAGGAAAATAAAGACCCAAAGAGGCTAAGTGACTTGTCACATTAAAAAAAAAAATAGTAAAACCAAGTTTATCTGAGGTCTTTTAGCTCTGAGGTTCAGATATACTTTAGCTCAAATAACATCCTCTGAAATACCTAACACTTAAAAAGTCTGATACTGCCATGTTCATCTCCAAGGTGGCCCTCAAGTATCAGTGTTATAATGGTTCTCTTTTTGGCTCTGGGATTTTTGCAGAAAATCTTTAGGATCAGGAGGGTCTAAAAGTTTTAAAAGTAGGAAGATTCAAAAAAAAATATGACCACACTGGTCTGCTCATGTGTAGAATTGCCAGTAGAGAGTATTTAAAGACAAATCAATGACAGTTACATTCCAAGTATTACCCACCATTTCGCATCTTATAAAGTTGCACATTTTTCTGAATATATTCTGCAAACTGTACAGTGTCTCCAGCCTCTCCAACACATAGGAGCAAGATTTTTTCACTCATCTTAAACATCTTGTCATGATCTGCTCAAAGAAAAAAACAGTGTTAAAAATTACCTCATCAGAAATTTACTGCTATTGTACAGGCAGCCACAAACAGGTTTATCAATCACTATATTGAATAATTTTACTAATCACTGTTTTTAGAAGACTTCAATGGGCAACTGTATTAATTATTCTCTTTCACTCTCCATGCTAAACCCATTGGCGTATTTTATTAAGGTCAACCTCAGTTGGAGAATATATTTGAGCACTGACAATTGAAAACAGTTAAATACATCTGAAGGCACTAGAAATGCAAAAACCAAACCTTCAAAGAAACTGAAGGAATCAAGCCAATGGCCATTGTCTTTAGGTACATGATTTCAAAGCCCTGAAATGTCTCTAAAATACAAATGTTATTTTACTTATACACACACAAAAGCATATATGAAGGACCAGTGCTACAATAAAAATTAAGGAGTCATCTCGAGAAAGAACAAAAAAATCAACTGAGAATATACATCACCTTAAAAAGTAAATCAACACCATTTCCAAAGCAAAGAGAAAATTAAAATGACTGCCAGAGCAAAAATTCTAACAAATATCTTAACACTATTTAAAAATACCTCAAAAATCCCAATAGTCTAATCTTATCTAGTTAAACCAGACTCATTCAGATTACATAGATAAACAAATATCGAGATAGCAATTAATGCCTAAGGAAGAAAACTCCATATTCAGTCTGTAGCTTCGGAAAAAGCCTAAATCTCCCTATCTCACTCTCACTTTCACTTTTCATTTTCAAATAGTGCTGAATAATCTTCCCTGGGAGACATGTTTCCTGTCTGAAAGCTTCTGAAATGTCAAAATCCCTTAATAGGATTTAAAGAACAAAATGCTACAGTCAAATATTCTACAAATGTTTGAGAGTTGTAGAACCAAAATATGGCTTCTTAGACTTGGGGAAAAAACACACCAATTATACCTGTAGATATTATCAAACTGCCTTGAAACTCCTGAACAAACACACTTTTGTTTGTTACAGGCTACAGACTTAAAGACTGTTAGTTTGCAAACTTGGTCATAAAAGAAAAAAATTCAGGGCACCCGTGTGGCTCAGTGGATTAAGAGGCTGCCTTCGGTTCAAGTCATGATCCCAGGGTCCTGGGACTGAGTCCTGCCTGCATTGGGCTCCCTGCTCAGCAGGGAGTCTGCTTCTCCCTCTCCTTCCCCCCCACGCGCTCCTGCGCGTGCTCGCTCTCTGTCGCAAAAAATAAATAAAGTGTTAAAAAAAATTCACTTATGGATATATTACTATCTATGCAAAGAAAAAGGACTAGAAGAGTATTAGATGCCACTGGGCAATTTTTATTTCTTTCTTTTTGCTTATTAGCATTTCCTAAAATGCCTATACTAAACCTGTACCATTTTTATAAGAACACGTTACTTAGTAAGTTTGCATTATTTTCATAATGAGAAAAAAAGCTGGGGTTTTTTTTGTTTTTAAAAAGATTTTATTTATTTATTTATTTGAGAGAGAGAGAAACCACAGAGGGAGAGTAAGAGAAGCAGATTCCCTGCTGAGCAGAGGGCCCAACTCAGGGCTTGATTCCAGGACTCTGAGATCACAACCTGAGCCAAAGGCAGAGGCTTAACCAACTGAGCCACCCAGGTGCCCCCCAAAAAGTGTTTTTATTTTGGAAAGAAAAAAGCTTGTTTACAAAGAATTACTGTCACATTTAAAAGAAATGCTAAAATTCTAGGCAGTAAATTGGTCAATTTTGAAATGAATTTAATACAAGGCCAAAAGTGTTTTTTAAACATTTATTGTGCGTCCAATGAGTAGTAAGGGGAGATGGTATAGATTCCCATGGCCCTCTGAGGAAACAGCCCGCATAGCACTAGGGAATTTCTGAACCTTGACAAAGAACTTACAAGATCCACATAGATGAAACAAATGGGCAACAAAACGAACATCAGTATACAATAGTGTGAAAGACCAATTGTACTAGAACCCAACAGACCTTGGTTATTTTTATTTTTTTTAAGTAGGCTCTGCAACCAAGGTGAGGCTTGAACTCACAACACGGACATCAAGAGTTGCATGCTCCACTGCCAGCCAAGTGCCCCAGTAGACCTTCCTTATAATCTGGGCTCAGCACTCTGAACTTGGGCCCTAGTTTCCAAGTCTATAAAATGGTTATACTATCACTTACCCCTACCTAACTCATAGGTAGAGAAAACTATACATGTACAATATCATCATACTCAGTATTACTCAATGTAGCTCAGATTACACACACTATATGAATTCAGAAAAAAAAAGCATTCTGTGTGGGTTTAAGGGCTCTGAGTAATTTTTTTTTAAAGACTTCATTTTCATTTAGTTGAGAGAGAACAAGAGAGAAAGAGCACAAGCAAGGGGTAGGGGCAGAGAGAGGAAGAAGCAGACTCCCTACTGTGCAGGGAGCCTGACATGGGACTCGATCCCAGGACCCTAGGATCATGACCTGAGCTGAAGGCTGATGCTTAACTGACTGAACCACCCAGGTGCCTTATTCTGAGTAATTTAAAAGCACTTCTATGCAGACCAGGAGACAAGAGACATAAAACGTAGCATACAACCAAACTCAAGACTTGCGGCACTTTCATAAGCAAGCAAACTCTGGGAAATATCTTCTCTGTATCAAAATATCTTACAAAGTGACGAACCAAAAAAACTGACTGCAATTATCATTCTTACTTTATACCTGGAGAAAAGAAATCCCAAAAGGTTACTCATTTTCAGCATTCTTGCTTACCCTACATAAGTTCCTTCATGACATGAAAGGTAGGAAAAAGTCCTCGTAGAATTTTAAAGCTCCTATCATAAAACACTTTATACCAGAAAAGACTATAGGGAAAATTAAAGTTGAGTGTAATTATTTCCAACCATTTTTCAAGAACTAACTCAAATTCATCTTTCTTCCATACCACAGTGATCTTTCTTTTTTCTGAATATCCTTAGGCTTTACTCCTGAAATCATTAATTTAAAAACTAATACTGACTAGTGATACTTCTTTTTATCACACAAAATCGTCTTGTAGTACTTATTTCCTTGTTTTCTTAATGTCTTACACCCCTATGTGGATTATATAGAGTACTTGTAAAGGTACTGACTTGGTTATTGTTCTACCCAGACACTACTTCATGCTAAAATCACCAGTATATCAAAGGTCTTAGTATTCAAAATAATGGACAGATTTACCCTCAAAACAAACTGACTCCTTTGGAAAGTATGATTTGCAAATAAAACTTCTAGGGGCACCTGGGTGGCTCAGCCGGTTAAGTGGCTGCCTTTGGCTCAGGTCATGATCCCAGGGTCCCGGGATCAAGCCCCACATCGGGCTCCCTGCTCAGCAGAGAGCCTGCTTCTCCCTCTCCCTCTGCTCCCCTGCTCCTGCTCTCTCACTCTATCTCAAATAAAGAAATAAAATCCTTAAAAAAAAAAAAAAAGAACGAACTAACGAACAAACTCAAGCAAAGTCCCTCGGAGTTCTTTCCATCTCCCCAAGTGATGAGAGCCTGACAATCAGATGCCCGTCCCTTATAAAAACAGTGATGGACACATACCTCAGAAAATCCCAGATTTAATAATTTCCTTTCCTTAAACTAAAGATGAACTATAACCTGCCTTCAAAGCTTTCCCTAATCTCTACAACCAGAAAGAATCTTTTCTTCCTCTGAATTACCTAAAAATAATCTCTTCTTTCTTTGCATTACCTGAGAAGTTTGGGTTTTTTTCATATGTAGCATAATTTTCTAGCTTGTACTATAATTATTCGTACACACATCTGAGTCCCTTATTAAACTGTAATTTCTTTTAAGATACAGGCCACATCTTATTCTTCTTGCATCCCTTCAGAACCTAGCACAGTAATGGCAACACAGGTGCTTAAAACCTATTTGTCAAATAAACATGAAGCCATCTGAGCCAAAGCATAATACTTTTTCAACAATAGCACGTCTATGGTCAATCATGAAAACACACTCTTAGATTCCATGATCAAAAAGCAAAAATTTAAAAAATTATTAAGTACTATCTACAGGGAGACAGCACAGTATAACAGTTATGGGAAAAGATCAGAGTCAAACTGCATAGATTTACACCTGGGTTCTGTCTCTTGTGGTTTTAGGCAAGTTTCTAAATCCTAGGCCCCAGAACTAACATCTGTAAAATGGCAATATGATAGTGCCTGTCTTAAAAGGTTAAATGAAATAATGAAAATCACTTAAAACAGCCCCTGTTACATAAGTCCTTAGTATTATTTCTACTGCCTATTTGTCACTGCACTAAGCATTTGCACCAAACTTTTTCACTCCATCCTCCCAACAAGCTGGTGAGGTTGGTATTATTAACCTGATTTAACAGATGAGCAAATCTGGCCACTGTGAAATAACTTGTACAAAGTCACAAAGCAAATAAGTCAAAAGGCTCCAATTTGCGAGCTCCACTAAGTACTTAAATACAAGGAAAACTTGGCAGCCAGTGTCCCGGAAAACTGGAAAAGGGGGATCAGAGCTGAGAAAGGGAAAGGTACAGGCAGCGGAAGAGAAATGCCAAGTTTCTAGTCCCACAGTCTCAGTCTCCCGAGGATCCCATCTTACACCGCTAGCAAACTTACCTCATTAGTAGCGACAACAGCAGGAAAACTTATTCAAAGATTCGGGAATCTAGGGAGGTTGGTGCCCAGCAGGCGCTTAAACACTTAAAAACTGAATTCTCACAGGCAACTCGCCGCCTAGGAAGCATTTAGCGAAGGCCAGAGCAGAGCACTGACCTCGGAGCCCTGGGAGGAGCGAATGCCAAGGCCCTAAGCTAGTCTGTCCGTCTCCTCGTTCCGAAAAATAAGCAAGTGCAGAGTAGGACACGCGGGGTTCCACCTCCCAGACCTCCCCGGTGCTCACCCAACACCCCCGCCATCCCGAACTCCCTCCGACTGCCCTTACACCCAGGCCCGGCCGGGCCTCCCCTGCTTCCTCTCACCGTCCTTCATCTGGACAATACTGCTAGCGGCCACCTGGTCGGAGGCGACAAGGACATAATCGGGGCCCTGGATGCCGATGAGGTACTCCATAGTGGCGGGAGGCCGAGAGGACAGAGTGTGGGACTCGCCGGCTTCTCGGCCTCACCGGTGAGACAGCACCGCCGAGCGAAGATTTCGCGCGACACAGGCCGCGCGACTGCCCGGGCCATCGGCGCTTTCGGATGACGCACATTTGTCGCGAGAGGTTGGAAAGTGGGCGAGGCTTCGGGCGTCTTGAGGCGCACGCTCGCCTTCTGGCCTGTCGGTTCTCTGGCGAGTCTGGTCTACGGGCTACTTTCCTTAGGTAACGCCCCGTTTCTTTACTTATAAATTGAATTTAAAACTCGCGTGGGGATAAAACCACACACTACATATCAGATGCCGAGCGCGTGTGGGTGCCAAAAAGACGGGCGAACGTTCCTAAATGGCTGTTTGCCTTCGCTCGGTAAAATATCTCCAGAAACTCCCTTGAAAGCCAGATTACAGAAAAATAAACTTGACGGGAGCCCTATTTACATGTTTCACAAAAATAAAATACGGTTGAATTAAAGATCTAAGCATGAAGACTAATTATAAAAGATCTTTACAGATGTCCCCATTTCAAAGTATATGCAATTGTTACTTCTGGTAAGAGACTTGAAGGGAGGACTCTCACACTTTATTTTATACACCTCTGTATTGTTTGAATGTTTTGCAATGCTCATGGATTTCTCATTTCTTTTAAATAGGAACAAGCTTGGCCATCTCTTTATATCTTGCAGCCATTCTGGGAAAATCCGAAATATTCCATGATTAGTTTCTAACATTCACAATTTGGTCTTCGTGCCAGCCTTACTAGCTTCCTGAGAAATGGCAAAACAGTTGCAATTCTATTTCCAACACAACTGTGCAATTCATTTGCTTTTGCAGAAATCTGTAGTCCTCACTCCCTTCAGAATGTTTCTAACAGCTCTCTGCCTGTGAAGGAATATGGAGCCTGAGGGGTGAGGGGCAGCCCATCTATCATGGGATGGATGCCAGGGGCAAGTAAGGTCATTAAGTCAACCATAGCACTAAGAACATAGATGCATCCATCATCCTAGAAAGATTCTTTTCTTAAACTCCACTGTGGAAGAAGTCTCTTGAGTCTCTCTCCCACCTCCCTTTCTCTTTGTGTGTCTTTGTATATTTTTTAATTGCAAGAAGTACACAGTTGTATCATGTACATAAATCATGCAGAAGAAATATACGTATCTCTCCTCCTCCCACCAGAGGTAACTACCCACCAGATATCTGTATCCTTCCAGACCTTTTTTTCCCTTTGTACATACCAATATTCACTCATTCATTCATTCATTCATTCACAAAAGCTGCAGCATTCTGAATTGGAAAATGGACCCTCTTCTCCCAAAAAAGACCCAAGGGTCCTTTAAGATGTATTTTCCCTCTTCCTCGCAGGAAATCCCCTCTAGTTAAGTCACACTAGAGATTCTCTGTTAGTATAAAAGAAAGTAGATTTTCAAGACCTAACGTGTACTATCTCACCAAGAATCAGGGAGAATCCGTTCTCCATTTAAAGTCTTAGAACAGGGGCACCTGGGTGGCTCAGTCAGTTAAGCGTCTGCCTTAGACTTAGGTCCTGATCCCAGGGTCCTGGGATGGAGCCCCAAGTCAGGCTCCCTGCTCAGTGGGGAGCCCTGCTTAGTGAGGAGCCTGCTTCTCCCTCTCCCTCTGCAGCTCCCCTGCTTGTACTCTCTCTTGCTCACTCGCTCTCTCTCAAATAATAATAAAAATCTTAAAAAAAAGTAAAGTGTTAGAATAACTAAGTCTTAGAATTAGAAAAAGCGTCTGTGGAGGTTCCAGAAAAAGCGTGATGTGGCCAACTCTTTCTGTAAAGGGCCAGACAGTAAACATTTTTGAATTTGTAAGTGTATCTGTCACAACTACTTACCGATGCCATTGTAGTGCAAAAGCAGCCATAGCCAATACCTAAATGAGTAAACAGGGCTATAATCCAATAAAACCTTATTTACAACAACAACAACAACAACAACAACAAAATGAGGGGGAGAGGTGGTCTTAAATGCATCCACACAGCCACTGCCCTGATTCAATATATTCAGTATACGACTCAAAGACAAAACAGAATAAAATCGTGCTGATTAACACTTAAACTAAAAATTGGCACCTCCCAAATGAAGCTTCATCTTCACGGAAAATCAACCATCATGGTAAATAGCTAGATAAATCTCGTTGGCCTCTCCTATAGTTTTGACTGACTGAAGACTAAAAGGAAAAACAGAATTTTAAAGTTCTCGTATTCTTATGAAAAGATTGACTGTTTTCTGCAGCCATTGTATTAAGCAAGAACATGTTTTAAACCTTGTCTAACCAATAATTAAGAGTTCTATACCCTTGGTAACAATCATCAGAATGGGTTTTAAACCCCTTTTTTAAAAAGCAGTCTCCACACCCAGCATGGAGCCCAACATGGGGTTTGAACTCACGACCCTGAGATGAAGACCTGAGCTGAGATCAAGAGTTGACACTTAACCAACTGAGCCCCCAGGTGCCCCTCTAAACCCTTTTAATCAATCAACATTGAATGTTATAATCAGTCAATTACATCAGTGAACATGCTTTTGCAGTCCAACAACTCAGTGACGACTCCTTGTTTCTAATAATCAGCCAAGGTTGGATTCACTCTAATAAACATACTCCTGAATGCCAACCAATGAACAGTCCACCCAAATAACCACACTTCTGAAGATAATTCAACCCGTTCATACTTCTGAAAATCTACCAATCTCTGAATTCTGTGCTTTCCCAAAACTCTAAGATCAGCAGTCTGCTCCTCTTGGAGAAACTGTGCCTGGTCAGCCTATACTTAAGTAAGCAATAAGTAAGCTTTGTATTTTTTGTTTTAGGTATCAAATGGTGGTCTCATCTGTTGACATATGGAAGCATTGAGTGGGCCAAGAACAAGAATGGACCCTGGAACAGCATCAGGCTACAATATATGCCTCCCTTCCACTTGGGCCATTTGACCCAGCTGATTGCATGTTACTGAGGTGTGTTTGGTTAAGGAATATGCCATATGGATCTTCTGGTAATCCACAATGGAAGAGTTGTAACACAGACCTCTAGAAATCTAGAACAGGGGCATACCATCTTGGTAGAAACTGAGTGTCTGACCATAGGATATCAAATGACCATGTAGCTTGAACTTCCCATTATGAGCTGAGTTCTGTCAAACCCACCAGGTTATAAGGCCATGTGGGCTCAGCAGTAATATATCATAAAATAGAAGTGGTACAAAATAGGGGTGCCTTCGGCTCAGGTCATGATCCTGAAATCCCAGGATCGAGGTACGTGTGGGGCTCCCTGCTCAGCAGGGGAGTCTGCTTCTCCCTCCCCTTCTCCTTCTGCTCCTCCCCCCACCCCTGCCCACTCATGCTCACTCTCTCTCTCTCTTTCTCTCAAATAAATAAAATAGAAGTGGTACATTTAGGATCAAGTCTGAGCAAGTCCAGAGAGTACTAGTAAACTGCACAATCTGTCAGAGGTAATTAATCCTAATCACCATGAGGAGCTAGGACTGCTGCTACATAACCAAGGCATAGAGGAATGTTTTTGGCACTCAGGTGATCCACTGGGGCATCTTTTGATACACTTATGCTTCCTTGGATTGTATATGTGCAATTATAGCCACCATAGCCTAAAAAGTGTCTGGTGACTAGGAGGCCTTACTCCTTAGAAATAAGAGGGGGGCACCTCGGTGGCTCCATTGGTTAAGCGGCTGTTGATTTCAGCTCAGGTTGTGATCTCAGGGTCCTGAGATTGAGCTCCATCTCGGGTTCTGTGTTGGGTGTGGAGTCTGCTCTAGAGTCTCTTTCCCTCTCTGTCCCTCCCCCACCCACTAGTGTACATAGGCACACGCATTCTCTCTCTCTCTCTAAAAAAATCATAAAATATGTTAAAAAAGAAATAAGAGTATAGACATATATCAGATTGTCACACTGTACACCTTAAACTTACACCATGTTATATGTCAATTATATCTCAATAAAGCTGGGGAGAAAAGAAATCACAGTATGGATCAACTCACGAGGCAAGCCAAAGGGGAAGGAGATCTAAAATGGGTAGTAGCAGAAGGAGACGAGGAACATCAGTTACAGCTCCTGAACCAAATGCAACAACAGAGGCCAAAGTTCATTCCACTAACCCTTCTCTTGCAAGTTTTCTCAAACATTGTGGCCAGTCGGGATCTTGGAGCAGCCATGCCTAGACGGAGTGAATTTAATGTGAGAAGCAATTGGAGATGACTGGTACAAGGGGTGGACAGCAGAGGCTTTATTGGTGTGTACACACCCCAGCTACCTTGATTGATGACAGCTCACACCTGCTGTATTAGTCATCTTGGGCTACCCCAGCAAAATAGCACAGACTGGGTGGCTTAAACAACAGAAATTTATTTTTCTCACAGTTCTGGGGGCTAGAAAGTCCGAGATCAAGAAACCAGAAAGATCCAGTTCCTGGTAAAAGCTTTCTTCCACGCTTCCAGATGGCTGACTTTTCACTATGTCCTCACATGGCCTTTCTTCAGTGCATGCACGCTGAGAGAGAGACAGAAGAGAGAGAGCTTTTCCTTTCTTCCTTTTTTATTTTTTTTTAAGATTTTATTTATTTATTTATTTGACAGAGATAGAGACAGCCAGCGAGAGAGGGAACACAAGCAGGGGGAGTGGGAGAGGAAGAAGCAGGCTCATAGCGGAGGAGCCTGATGTGGGGCTCGATCCCATAACACCGGGATCACGCCCTGAGCCGAAGGCAGACGCTTAACCGCTGTGCCACGCAGGCGCCCCTCCTTTCTTCCTTTTTTAAAACTGAGATATAACTAACATACAGCATTGCATAGTTTTAGGTGTACAACACGATGGTTTGATGTATGTATATACTGTGAAATTATTGCCATGATAAGTTTATTTAACACCCATCACCACATAGAAGTCACAAATTTTTTTCTTGTAATGAGAACTTTTAAGATCTACTCTCTTAGCAACTTTCAAATATACAATATGGCGGTATTTACCATAGCTGCCATGCTGTATATTACATTCCCCAGGACTGTATCTTGTATCTCTTCTTATTCATATAAGCCACTCATCATCATGAGGTCCAAACCCTCATGACCTAATCCAACCCTGATTACCTTTCCAATGACCCATCTCATATTTGGGGGGTTAGGTCTTCAATGTATGAATTTGGGGGGACATAAATATTCAGCCCATAAAAGCTACCCTCTGTTAGGGAGAACTGTCAGTTTCCTCAAGCGGGAGGCTGTATTCCACCCGAGCAGTAACTAATTGACACGGGGATATAAAAGACTGGCTCTTTTGCTTCAATAGGGAAATTATTCTGAAGCCCGTTTTATATTCCAGAGCTTTCTTGCAGAATCAACTGAGACCACATCCTTGGCAGCTTTTTATTCCCTGTTTCATCCTGCTTCTCTCAGCCTTCCTCCAGAAATGACTCCCCCAATAAACCACTTGAAGAGGAATCACTGTCTCAGACGAATTCTTGGCAAACCAATCCAAGCCAGAGTACGTTGGTCAGAATTTTTATGTAACCTTAGGGAGACGTAGAACCCCCCAAATCATTTCTGAAATAGAATTTCTTGTTAACCAGAGTGAGTGAGGGCTTCAGTAGTATGTATCTAATGTAGAAAAATAGGCCACATCTTACATGTGAGTGTTGTAAAATCCACACCCATTATGAGTGAATATCTTGTTATCATCTGGTTTACACCACACTTCTTCCATTAAGTGGGTTTATTTTGAAAAAGGTGTTTCTTCCATTGCCAGATGCAAGTCAGCACTTCTTTAAAACATTCTTTTCTTCACTTTTTGTTAAATTCCAGTATAGTTAACACACAGGGTTATATTAGTTTCAGATGTACAATATAGTGATTCAACATTTCCATACATCACCCAGTACTCATCATGACAAGTGCACTCCTCAATCCCCATCTTCTATTTCCCCCATCACCCCACCCACCTCCCCTCTGGTAACCATCAGTTTGTTCCCTATAATTAAAAGTCTGTTTCTTGGTTTCTCTCTCTCTCTCTCTCTTTTTTTTTTCTTTCCTTTGCTCATTTGTTTTGTTTCTTAAATTCCGCATATGAGGGGTGCCTGGGTGGCTCAGTCAGTTAAGCGTCTGCCTTCAGCTCAGGCCATGATCCCAGGGTCCTGGAGTCAAGCCCCGCATCAGGCTCCCTGCTCAGTGGGAAGCCTGCTTCTCCCTCTCCCACTCCCCCTGCTTGTGTTCCCTCTCTCGCTGTCTCTATCTCTGTCAAATAAATAAATAAAATCTTTTTAAAAAATTCCACATATGAGTGAAATCATATGGTATTTATCTTTCTCTGACTGACTTATTTTGCTTAGCATTACACTTTTAGAACAGTCCACACTTGACAGGAAGCAGTCTCATGCTGGCAAGGCACCATCTGCAGAATCATGGTTAAGTGAATGACCATTCCCTGACTCAAGCTTCTGGGTCCCCTGTTTCATTTACTTCTGCCAGTTGTACCCATTCACTTGGTACATTCTGACAGAATACTCAGTGATGACAGCTTCACCTTCGTTCCTACCTTTGCCTCATAGGCCGGTCATGATGGCAACCACTGACATTCATCAGTTGTCCTTGGCTTCATCTCTCAGTGCCACCTTTGACTTCTTGATTGCATCTGACATATGCTTGCTGCCCCTCTGGGACAGGCCCTGATACTCCCAAGGCTTTGGTCTTCTTAGACCCCTTTGTATAAAACACCCTCTTCTTTTTTTTTAATGTTTTTTTATTATATTATGTTAGTCACCATACAGTACATCCCCGGTTTCCGATGTAAGGCTCGATGATTCATTAGTTGCGTATAACACCCAGTGCACCATGCAATACGTGCCCTCCTTACTACCCATCACCAGTCTATCCCATTCCCCCACCCCCCTCCCCTCTGACGCCCTCAGTTTAAAACACCCTCTTCTATATTCAAGTCAGGTGTCCCATTCTACTCAGGCTTGATATACCTCTGAGGCTGTCCACCCCTGCCTGGGTAAATATTTTAAGTTTGCTTTTTTGTTGTTGTTGTTTTTGTTTTTTTAAAGATTTTATTTATTTATTCGACAGAGATAGAGACAGCCAGCGAGAGAGGGAACACAAGCAGGGGGAGTGGGAGAGGAAGAAGCAGGCTCATAGCGGAGGAGCCTGATGTGGGGCTCGATCCCAGAACGCCGGGATCACGCCCTGAGCCGAAGGCAGACGCTTAACCGCTGTGCCACCCAGGCGCCCCTTAAGTTCGCTTTTTTATCATCCATATTCTGTTGGTGATTAGACACCTGAAGTCATAAGCAGCATCTCTAAACCCTCTTTGTAGGTATTTTTGTGTTTGTATTACCAGCCTCCTCCTTTTCTACAAAGGACCTTTCTATATCATATCTTTGGCCTTCATGGTACCTACCCTCACTTTAGTCTGAATGTTCATCTTTCCCCATCCCATTTCTATCTAGCACTTTCTGCATTGTGTCAGGAAGATTTCTTCCAGACATACATTTCTTAAATGTCTATAAAGCAGTCTCTCTGCTTACCAATGTTGTTTGTCATGTTCCAGAAAACTCAGTTCCTCCAACTTGGATAGGCAGCACAACATGGTGTTTAACAGCTTATACTTTGGGGGCACCTGGGTAGCTCAGTTGGTTAAGTGTCTGACTCGTGATCTCGGCTCAGGTCTTGATCTCAGGGTTGTGAGTTTAAGCCCTACATTGGGCTTCACACTGGAACCTACTTAAAAGAAAGAAAAAGAAAGAAAAAAGAAAAGCATGTATTTTGAAATAAAACAAGCCTGAGTTTGAATCCTGGCTCTACCACTCACAAGCTAGGAGACCTCGACCAAGATGCTCAACTTTTTTTAGTCTGTTTCATTTTCTATAACACGGGCAATGAACATAATAGTACTTACCTCATGAAGTTGTTGTGAGGATGAAATGAGATCAAACAAAGCGCTTAGCCCGGAGCCTAGTATGCAGTATGCATGTCGTAAATGATATTATTATTATTTATTCACCATTTTCAAAAGCAGCTGTTCAAGCCCAGAGTAGTCCAGCAGTTATGCAAAGGGCAAAGCAGTACCCGGTAAGAACTGTCCATCAGAGCCATCACCACCGTGGGAGGTGGGTATACCAGCGCTGCACCAGAAGTTCATGACAGAAGAGGTTGGGCCAGAGGGGAGTCAGGCCAGATGGAACACAAGTACCAAAGCAAAGAGTAGAAGGAGGGAAGGCAGCCCATCAGAGCCTCAACGAGAGAGGCAGGGCAGGGGAGAAGGCCAGGGATAGATGAGGGTGTGTTTAACCAGAGAAAGGTTAAAATACAAATGCATGAACTGTGCAGATTTGGAACAAATACCCCGGAAGGCAATATCCTTCCTGGCCCAAGGTACCCTGAGCTGATAGAAGGACAGCCTTAGAAGAAAAGAGCCAGGACAGATCAGAACCTTCTCAAATTTCAAGTTTTCTCTCTTGCTTCCCCACTACTGACCTGGGAGCAAAGAAGTTTGGCTTTCAGTCAGAAGGCTTTGCAATGAAGCCAGTCCCGGGGAAGAGGCTAAACTGAAAATCAGGGACCTAGAGATTGAACAAACTCTGTGACTGGATCTTGTGCTCCAGGCCTTAGTTTCTCCACCTGGAAAAGAGAACTTCTCCCTGGAAAATGGCCCAGTTTCCCCCTATCATCCCCAGGGTGTGATTGGCCTAAACCACAAACACCAGAGCTGGCTGATGTTTTCAGCAGCAGACCCCAGCATCCCAGAGAGGCTGTCAGACAAATGACACATTCTTGCCCCTCTCATTACCTCCAGGGACCAGGATGGTCACATCTGCCTGTGGCCCCAAACACAACTCTTCCTGTAGGTCTCACAGAAGCTGACGCAGCCCCCGTGGAATTACAGTGGTCCGTGATCAGAGACCTGCTGCCGACTTACACTGTGTGAATCTGGTGGCACCATGCACATCACTGGTAAACAATTGTTATTTACCACCTATAATTGTTTCAAACTCTTGCCCAGAGGCAGGGGAATGGGTCTAATGGTGTTTAGAGAATCCCAGTGGCCCAAGAAGTCTGAAATAATCAATACAGTAATTCTGAGATCCTTTAAGAAAAGTCATAGAGGACTTGTGAAGGTTCTGCACAAACGTTATTTGTGCCCTCAAATTTCTGGCCCCCAAGGAGATTTTGCCGAACCAGGAAGCCCAGTGAGCCTCTCCCCAGGACTTGGAACTATAAAGGAATTAGGACTATGTTAAGCCTTGCCTTACCTGCCCCTTGCTCCCATTCTCACCCCAAACCAACCTCCATGTGTAGCCCACCCCTAATTACCCCCATCACCCATTCATGATGCAATGAAAGTTGATGAGCCTTCTTGCTTAGGGCCCTTTAATCTGGTGGTTTCTGCTCCAGAGCACCCGTCTTCGATATCCCTCCTTCCTAGTGGATCTAGAGCTTGGGACTATAGAGACAGAAGAAAGATGCAAATGTGCCCTGACACCAGCCACGCAGAACTGATGTTTGGATTGCTGAAACTCTGGGCTGAAAGCCCATCCTGAGCCCGGTCCTCCTTGTTGCATATTGTCTAAGAGGCTTTGCTTCCCTGATGCTTCTCCTGCCATGAGGAAGTATGGCAGGCCAGTTTGCTGCTGGCACCTGCCACACTGTAGCATAACACCAACACTAATGGCAGAAATAATCGTAATGACAACAACGGCTTGGTCTACATGCAGAAGGTACTTGTCATCTCCCCAGGAGCCTCCTGGCCTGGGGCTCAATTGTGACAATGTACCTGGCCCCTGGCCCACACTGTCGCAGTTGCACACCAGATTTATCTGAATGCTTGACATTATCATTACTGTCATCACCATTCTTGATAACTATTAATTTATTCCTGCAAAACACATTTACTGAGGACAAACTGCATGCCAGGTACCGTGCAAGATGCTAAAGGAGTTACCAAGATTAGCATCTTTGAGAAGTCCACAGGGAGCAAGAGAGATAAAAAAGAATTCCAATATAGGAGTATATGGATATATTTCCAGTGTCTAGAAGAATATTAGACCATAGTGAATGCTCAATAAATACGTTTCAAAGAGTATTGAGTTAATGAGTGAATGCATCAATGAACATTTAAAGAGCTGTAGGATCTAAGAGTGGGGAAAAGAGTAACTTTGTTAGAAAGAAGGCAAGGAAGGATTCAGAGGTGATATTTGAGCTGAAATCTAAGAGCTGAAAAGGCGGCACATTTGAGAGCATGGTTAAGAGCATGGAGTCTGGATCCAGAATGCCTGGGTTTGAACACCAACTCCATGTGGTTTGGGGCATGTTACATAACTTCTTTGTGTCTCAGTTTCCCCATCTGTCAAATGGGTTCACTTTTAAAAAGATTTGATTTATCCATGAGAGAGAGAGAAGCAGATTCCCTGCTCATCAGGGAGCCCGATGCGGGGCTCCATACCAGGACCCTGGGATCATGACCTGAGCCGAAGGCACGTGCTTAACTGACTGAGCCACCCAGGTGCCCCTATAAAACGGGTTCATAATAGTACCTCCCTTATGGGGTTGTTGTAAAGATTATATGAGTTAATATTTGTAAAATGCTTAGAATATAAGCATAAGTAGCACATAGCATTACACAAGTGTTTGGTAAATAAATACAATTGGCTAGGAATTCACCAGGCTGACAGGGTGGAAATTTAAGGGTGTGAGGAAGAACATCCTAGACAATGTAATGGTATTGAGGTTTCCAACAGAATGTCGTCCTTAAGAAATGGTGGTAAGGCCATGGGGCAGGGGTTTGCCAGGGGATCTTGAATATCAGGGTCAGGGGTGTGGTGAGCCATGACTTACTTACTTACTTATTTATTTTATCTTATTTTTTTTCTAAAGAGGGAGAGAGGGGAGGGAGGGGTACAGAGGGAAGGAGAGAGAGAATCTCAAACTGGGTCCACGCCTAGTGCGGAGCCCACTATGGGGCACTATCTCACAACTCTGAGATCATGACCTGAGCCGAAATCAAGAGCCAGACACTTAACCGACTGAGCCACCCAGGCACCCCAAGCCATGACTTTTTTAAATAAACTTTTTGTTTTGGAATAATTTTAGATTTACAGAAAAGTTGCAAAGTAATGCTAAGAGTTTCAGGATATCCTTTACTCAGTTTCCCCTAATGGTTTCCCCAAGGGAGCCATTGCTGCTAAAGCAAGAGCATAATATAGCCAGGCACATGTTTTAGAAGAATTGCTGTAGGAATTGTGAGGAGGGGGAATTGGAAGGAGAGAGACTTGGGGTCAGCAGACCAATGAGGAGGCTGTTAGCACCATCCGGTAGACAATCACGCAGTCAGGACAGAGGGTGATAAGGAGACCAGGGATGTGAGAAAACTTCCGGCTGTGAATGGTCTAGAAGAGGAACGACCAAGAGCACAGTCAGGAGTTGCAGGCCCTGGGCTGGGCAGCCCTCCGAGGCATTTACCAAGTAGCTTTCGATGTGAGTGGATTAGCATCTCTCACCAGGAATCTCCGTGGAGGGCTTGGTGGGCTGGCAGGTGTTGGGCAGTTCAGAAGTGTGTGCAAAGGCTAGGGTGGAACAGACAGTAGCCAAGGCTCCTTCCCATTGCCCTGGGCCCCAGTTCTGTGCACTGTCCTAGCTCAAGAGGTGGCTGATGGGGCTGTTCGTTCTTGGTGACTAGTTAGATCTGCTCAGCTTCCTGGTTCTCATTTGGGGAAATGGGCCCAGATGAGACCAGAGCAATTGGTGCAGAGTCATCCCTAACCTAGGATGTTACTGATTTGTACCGAGAGTCAGTATGATGTAATGATTAAGTGCATGGATCATGGCAGCAAGCAGACTAGGTTCAAATCCCACCTCTACCACTTACCAACCGTATAACCTTGAGCAGATTACTTAACTTCTCTGTGCCTCAATTTTCTAATCTGTAAGACAGAGATAATAATAGTGTCTGCCTCATAGGGATGATGTAAGAATTAAGTGAGATAATAATATGATAAGAGTGAATAACAGCTCTTAGGATATATTAGGTCTTACATGTTTAATTTGTTTGATTAATATTTTTAAATGTTTTAATTAATAATTAATAATACTGCTATTATTTCCATTTTTACATACGAGCAGATGCTAATTTGGAAGCACTTTGAAAAAGCCACTGCATGACCAAACAGCTTCTGCATTTGGTAGTTGTCCCACTAGAATGTCCCATAAGAATGTCAATATTTACACTAGGTGGTTAAAAAAAAAGTTAAAGCAGCAGTTTAACATGAGGTCTGTTCTAGGTAGAAGGCTATTTGTCAGCAAGAAACAGAAATGCACCCAAGCCAGATTAAGAAAAGGTTGTTTATACTGGTAGGACACAGGGGAACCTCACTGAACCTCTCTCTAGCAAGTATAGTCAATATGCTACAAAACTAGAAAATCATCAGACAGCAACTCCCTACATTGTTCTCTCATAGGGCCTCAAAATTTCTTGCCTCTATGTTGTTCTTCATATCTGCTCCATTCTTCTCTTGGGGAACTGGCTTCCTCTGTTTCCACATACACTACAATGGCTGTCTCCCAAGACATGTGAAGTTAGAAAGAATGTGATTAGCCCAGGGAGTAGGCAAATGTTCCTTTCCTATTCCCATCTAATCTGTGTGACCAGTGGATAGAATTGAGGGATATGGAGGGATCCTCTTTCTGGAAGAGGATATTCATGGAAAGAATGTGAAGGACATCTCTAGAACATGGTCCCCTTTCCTGAAATTAAATAAAACAGATGATTACAGACAAAATATTTGTCAACATCAATGGGATTTAATATTTGAATGTAGAAGATAAACCCGGAAATTCACCTACAGCCCTAGAAACACCCTTTTCCCTAGTGGCTTAGCTGAGTCCAACTCCTGTCTGCCTGGTTTCCACTGTTTCTAAACTCAGAACCCAGAGCCACCCCCACCCCCACCAGAAGGTTTGATCATGTCAGGAGAATAAGGGCTCCAAGAACTGTTTCTGGCTATTTAACATAACCTGAGAGAGGAGAAAGCCTCTCCTAGGCCTACGTTAACAGAACTCCCTCCCAAAATTGTCAGTCCCCAAGGACAGGGCTTGAAGTGAAGGTGGATGGCCAGGTTTGGAGAAAGAACCTACTCTTCTAGAAGCAGCAGTCCGTGCTTTGTATTAGCCACATTTTGCAGTGTTTCCCAACTTTACTTTCACTGGATATTCACAGGGATCCCGCAGAGCTGAAATTTTTGTCTCCATTACATAATAGAGAAAATTGAGGTTAGAAGAGGTGAAGTGACTTGTCCAAGGTCACACAGAGTTGATCTGAGACTGAAACCTAGGCCTGTTGGACCTCCAGCCCAGAATTCCACTGCATTGCTCTGCCTGGCAATGGTTTGGGGAGTGAGATGGTAATCTGGGGAGAATATACAGAAGACTAAAGCTTTCAGGAGGCCAGAGGTGCAGAGTTAACCAGCTTCTCAGCCCCTCAAGGACAAATGGCCTGATGAGGCTGGTTGAGGACTGTAGAGAATGAGGAATCGATCTGCCATCCCATGTGAAAATGGATTGTAGCCCCAGCCTGTGTGTGTCAATGGAGCTGATTAGCACTTGCGTGAGTTTCTAGCCATCGATTGGCAGGTGAGAATCATTCCGGGAGCAGCAGGGAGCCAGTCCTCTCCCACCTCCATCCCCACCATCTTCCTCTCTCCGCAGAGGTTTCCTCCCCCTCCCTGCCACCTGAAGTCTCCAATCCTTCTCCAACTCCCAGGCCTAATTCGTGCTCAGAGGAGGGCACGGCTGGTACCCACCTTGTTCAGCCATGTTAGATACAGCTGACAGAAGGACAGATGGCCTTTTCAAAAGGTACTGCTTGCTTGGAGGGATCAGTGTGAGTGAGTGGGTACAGGGTTTAGCTTGGAGTTTATAACATGCTATAGAAAAAGCAACGATTGTAACACATATTCACAATGTGACCTTGGGCAAGTCATTTGCCCCTCCGTGCCCCAGTTCTCCATGTGTATGTGTGATGGTTAATTTTACATGTCAACTCAACTGGGCTAAGAGATGCCCAGATAGCTGGTAAAATGTTATTTCTTAGTGTGTCTGTAAAGGTGTTTCTGGAAGAGATTAGGATTTGAATCTGTAGGCTGAGTGAAGAAGGTCCATTCTCACCAATGTCGGCAGGTACCATCGAATCTGTCGGTGGGCTCAAATACAATAAAAGGGCTGAGGAAGGGCCAGTTCTCTTTTTCTCTTATTGAGCTGAGATATCCATCTTCCATGCCTACAGACATCAGAGCTACTGGTTCTCAGGGCTTCGGACTCAGACTGAATTATACCACCTCCTTTTTTGGTTCTCCAGCTTGTAGATGGCATATCGTGGGACTTTTCAGCCTCCATAACCATGTGAGCCAATTCCTATAATAAATCTCCATATATATATATGTCTAAATATATCCTATTGGTTCTGTTTCTCTGGAGAACCCTGAATAATACAGTATGGACTTAAAAATAACTTTTCTCACTGGATTGTTTGGATTAAATAAGGAAGTGTATATAAAAGTACTTCGCAGTCCCTGGCACATAGTAGTTAGTTGGAATTGATTCTCCATTCTCCTCAAGAGACACCCACTCTGGGAAGCCTTCTGTAGTTAATCCCTGTTCTAGCTCTCTTTTCATCACTTGAGTGTCATGTGCAAGTGACAGCAAGAACCTCAGTGTTTGCTATGACCTGGAGAAGTTCTGCCTCCAAGGAAGCTCAGCCCATAGTATTGAGTTGCCCTTGGGGGAGTGAATTGTCAAATTCCAGCAACGGGACCAGATAGGCTCAGATTCATCAGACCCCACAAGGTTCATCTGGACTTAAAGGTTCTAGCCTAAGCTTGTTATGTGGTATCTAGGGGTGCCCTGAGCATTCTTGTGCCTGTCAGGCTGTGGCCTCTCCTATTACCCTAAACTGTACCTAGTCCATATGGCAGGCTTCCTTCACTAGTTTTCTTTCCTGTCTCTCTAAGGCAGGAGCTCTGTCCACTTGGTAGCAGCCTTGATTTCCTGCCTTGAACTTCCCCCAGGGGTGTGGATTTATATACTGGTGGCTGGTCTTCTTTTACAAGAGCTTGGCCTCCCCCCTTTACTTAGTTGGCCACTGTGGGACCATTGAAATTCTCTGATGTGACAGCCAGCGGGGAGCATCTTCTTGAATCCTCAAATTTGAAGAGTGTGTCTTAGAGTTATAAATTTATATTAACCCCCAGGCTACAGTGGTAAGCGATAGGATTGCGGTCAGAACCATGGATAGAAGCAACAGGGTTTGGGGTGCCTGGTGTTGAGGATGAGTTCGGTCGCCCTGATTCCCTGCCGAAGCAGTGAATAGGGGCACAGGGTCAGCACCATGGACAGATGCCACAGGCGTTTGTTATACTGGAAGTGCAGTGTTTAAGATTCTGGACTAGTTGAGATTCTTCTGATTACAAGAAATGGAAATCTACTTTAAACTAGCCTAAGCTAGTCTTTGGCTGAGCTGGATGAGTGAGGTGGGGTCGATGGAGGCACTGAATGCCCAGACTTGTTGCAATGAGCAGTGGGAAATTATAGGCACACCCCCCCCTTACCTTAAAGTATGATGTATTTTCTTTAACAGACATATAGCTATTCAAGTTGCCAATTCCTCTTGAGTAATTTGAGGAAATTGTGTTTTTATCCAATTTATTGGTTGTTCATAGTATCCCCTTATTGACCTTCTAATTTTTGTAGGACCTGTAGCAATAAACCCTTTCTGGCTCCTGATATTGATATTGGCAATTTGTATCTTCTTTCCATTTTTCTGATTGGTCTGACTAGAGATTTATAAATTTCATTGATTTTTCCTTTTTTTCTTTTTTTAAAAAGGATTTTTATTTATCTATTTGAAAGAAAGAGGGAGGGACGGGCAGAGGGAGAGGGAGAAGTAGATTCCCCACTGAGCAGGGAGCCTGACATGGACCCTGACCCCAGGACCCTGAGATCATAACTAGAATATGACCCGAGCCAAAGGCAGATGCTTAACTGACTGAGCCACCCAGGTGCCCCTCACTGATTTTTCATTATTCCTGCCACTACCTCCACTGTGCCAATTTGGGACATCATTTCATTATGGCAGCCTCCTAAGAGGCCTTTATGCCCTGGTCCTCCATTCTAGTACACACTGCCTACTGCTGCCAAATGATGCTTCCTCAAAGGTCTCTTTCATCTGGGACTCTCACTGGATCTACATTGCTTTTGAACAATTTCCAGACCCCTTCACTTGACACTCAAGGCCGTCCACCACCATCTGACAAACATTTACATCTCCAGTCATCACCCACTCCTTCCCTGCATGAAGACTCCTTTTTTCTAGCCAAATGGGCACGTTTGTCATTCCCATTAAAATCTAGGTGATTTCTCAGCAATGTGCTTCTACAACTCTTCAGCTGTGGCTGCTGAGGAAAAAACACCAGATTTGGAGTCTGAAGGCCAAGACTGGAAATGAGAATTATCCCATTTATGGGCTACATGGCCCATTTTCTTCATCTGAAATATAGGGCAATAATGCTTACCTTGTGGAGTTATTCTTAATGCATACAGCAAGTGCTTGTTGAAGGAATATGCCCTGAGGCCTACCTGCATATCTGTGTGCATGTATGTACATGTGTGTGAGAAGCAATGCTATTGCTTCAGCATGAAGGGATATGCCCTGAAAACAAACACAAAGGATAATAATAGATAGCATTTATTGAGTGGTCACCATACAGTTAACCCCTGAACAACAGGGCATTAAGGATGCTGACCTCCTGCACAGTCGAAAATTCACACATAACTTTTGACTCCCCCAAAAACTTAACTACTGATAGTCTACTGTTGACCGGAAGCCTTACTGATAGCATGAACAGGCAATTAACACCTATTTCGTATGTTCTATGTATTATATACTGTATTCTTACAAAAAAGTAATCTGAAGAAAAGAAACTATCAAGAAAAGCATAAAGAAGAGAAAATACAATTACAATACTGTATTATATCAGAGCGTCTGGGTGGCTCAGTAGTTGGGCGTCTGCCTTCGGCTCAGGGCGTGATCCCAGCGTTATGGGATTGAGCCCCACATCGGGCTCCTCCACTGTGAGCCTGCTTCTTCCTCTCCCACTGCCCCTGCTTGTGTTCCCTCTCTCTCTGGCTGTCTCTCTCTCTGTCAAATAAATAAATAAAATCTTTTTTAAAAAATACCGTATTATATCCAAAAAATCCACATAAGTGAACCTGTATAGTCCAAACCTGTGTTGTTCAGCAGTCAAATATATTTGTTTACTGAGTGACTACTGTACTAGGCTCCAGGGCTGGAGCAGTAAGCAGACAGACAAAACTCCCTGCCCTCTTGGAGTTTACATTTAATCCTTACATTCTAATTTAATCTTCTGGAAATCTGAATTGTAGGCTGTATTCTTTTCTTTTTTAATTAAAAATTCTTAATTATGGTAAAATGCACATAACATAAAATTTACCATTTTAACCATTATAAAGGTGCAGTTCAGTGGTATTAAGTACGTTCACATTCACATGACCACCAACCATCTCTAGAACTCTTTTCATCTTGCACCACTGAAACTCCTTACCCACTAAACATTCCCCCTATCCCCCAGCCCCTGCCAACCACCATTTTACTTTTTGTCTCTGAATTTGAATAATCTAGGTACTTCATATAAATGGAACCATACAGTCTTTTTTGTAACTGGCTTATTTTTTTTAAGTAGGCACCATGTGCAGTGTGGAGCCCAATGTGGGGTTTGAACGCAAGACCCTGAGGTCAAAACCTGAGCTGAGATCAAGAGTCAGACACTTAACTGACTAAGCCACCCAGGTGTCCGTAACTGGCTTATTTCACCTAGCATAATGTCCTCAAGGTTTATCCATGTTGTAGCATATGCCAGAATGTTCCTCCTTATTAAGGCAGAATGATATTCCAGTGTACATTTATTTGAAGGAGAGAGAGAGATTGTATGGTGGGCATGGAGGGAGAGAAAGAGAGAATCTCAAGCAGGCTCCATGCCCAGCACAGAGCCCAACTCTGGGCTCAATCTCACAACCCTGAGATCATGACCTGAGCTGAAACCAAGGGTTGGTTAAGACCAACTGAGCCACTCAGACACCACATATATTTCTTTTTTTTTTTTTTTGAGATTTTGTTTACTTATTTTAGAGAGAATGAGAGTGAGAGAGAGCATGTGTGAACAGAGGGAGGAGCACAGGGAGAGAATCTCAAGCAGACTCTGCACTGAGTGTGGAGCCCCACATGGGGCTTAATCTCATGACCCTGAGACCATGATCTGGGCCAAAACCCAGAGTCAGATGCTTAAGTGACTGAGCCACCCAGGCGCCCCCATATTTTTTAAAAAAGCAAATCGATACATGTACATGGTTTTTGTAGCTAGTACTACAAATATGATCACAAAAAACAAGTTTACACCCCACCCCCTAGTCTCACTCCCCAAAGCAATCACTTAAAATCATTTGAGTTGTGTCTACCAGTATTTGCCTCTCAATATCTAAATAATATGCTTTTACACTAGTTTTTAATCTATTAGGAAAAATAATTTAATCTTACAGCACTCCACCCCTACACCTCTCCGTCTTGCATCCTTCTAATATAATTATATCACAATTTTTGGTTACATCAATATTCAGGGTTTGCCTTACTGATGCACACATGGTTCATTACTGCATTACCTTTCCTGTACAGTTTTTTAAAAATCTTCCCTTGTGTTAACAGCCTTGTTTTATTTCCTTTCTCCCATTTTCTTAGTTTTGTACTTGCTTATCATGAATTCTTCCCAAACTCTCCAACAGAATGTAAAAACCTTCTAAATGCTAATTTCCACATAGCAAAACATGTCAGATAATTAATTAATTCCACTTTTATTTTTCCTTAAGGTATCCCTACTGGAGCCTTCCATTTACCTGCCCAATGTGTACTGATTCTCTGGGTCACAGTTGGTCAGGGAAATCTCCTTTATAATTTTTCTGGGCTGAATCTTCTTTCCCAGATACCACATCTTTTTTTTTTTCTTGGTTAGTCCTTCTTTTTGATGGACATCCGTTAGTAGCTTCCTGAGAAAGAATATATGAGAAGTAAAATTTTTTGAGACCTTGAATTTCAGAAAATTCTTTGTTCTACTCTCACAGGTGATTTATAGCTTGGCTGGTATAGGAATTCTTCGGAATTTTGAAGGCATTGTTCCAAAATGGCTACTGAGAGGTCCATTGCCATGCCTGCTTCCATTGTTATCCTTTGTGTGTATACTGTCCTTTCTGTATGGAAACTTTAAAGATTTTATCTGTGTCCTTGCCCATCTAAAAGGTCACACTAATGAGACTTGATAGGGGCCTATTTTAATTTATTATATTTGTCACATCTTTGATAAGCCTTTTCACTCTGAAAATTAATGTCTTTTGTTTATTTTTTAAAAAGATTTTATTTATTTGAGAGAGAGAGAGCACGAGCAGGGGGGCGGAGGGAAAGAGAGAAAGAGACACCCCACTGAGCAGGGAGTCCAATGCGGGACTCGATCCCAGGACGCTGGGATCATGACCTGAGCCAAAAGCAGACACAACTGACTGAGCCAGCCAGGTGCCCCCCAATTCATGTCTTTTAGCTCTGAGAAATTTCTTCTATTATTTCTATGAGCCTCTCTTCTCCATCTTTCAATATCTAAAGATCTTTTCTCTTCTCAGTTTCTCCAGTGAAGAACCCACCAGTCTCCACCTGAGCAGGTATGCACCTGACCACAAGCATTCTAGAAGCCATGTCTCTTGAGCCCTAGAGTCTCACTCTTCAGATTCTCACTTAATGTTCCTCTTTTCATTAGGACATTTCTTCTCTGATTTCCCCAGTGCTGAGTGTTCTAGGCTGGAGCCTTTCTGGTTCTCTTTTTAAACAGAATAAAACCTCCAGTCCCTGCCAGGTTATGGAAAGTGTAGTCGGTTATCTCTGCATAATAAGGAAGGGGTCTGTTTCTTATGTTCCCTTGTTCCCATTCCCTTGTTCTTAGCCCCATGCCTCACTCCCACCTTCTGCTGTAACTCTTGCCTCCAATAGCTGTTCTTTCCCTGGCCCTGGGTCTCCAACTGGATGACTCCTCTTTGGCATTTTTTGTTGTAGCACCTGGTATGCAGTTATCCCAGCTCTGCCAACTCTTCCATCCACTTGCTAATCTTCCAAAAATGTGTTGACATCTGTGGTCCACCATTGCCTCTTTTATATTCCTTTACTTTTATTTTAGTGAGGGAGCAGATATAAATGCCTGTATTCCATCTGCCACACTTAACCAGAAATCCAAAGCCTGCACTCTTAATTACCATGCTATATTGCCTCTCAAATGAGACAGTACCTCTGGGATCCCACAGCCCAATGAGGATGAAATGAGGTTACACATGTGAACATACTCTGTAAGCTCTAAAGAGCCCTGTGAATGAGAAAGTCAATGTTAAATTCCCCTACCCAAGTTCCCTCCTTCCTTCTCTCTACTCTCTGATTCCTCCTCATCTCCAAGGTAAAGCTCAAGCTTATCTCCTCCTTGGGGCCTTCCCTGATCAACCCAGCTAACAGGATGGCCCTGAGCCCTGGGCCCTGAGCCACCACAGGATCCTCTGTGCACCTCCCTTGGCCCTAAGCAACACTACTTTATTCCACTGTGGGCACAGAGCTACTGGCCAAGATGCATAGTAAAATGTGGCTCTTTCAGTGTATAACAAAAGAGATTTCCTCCTTCCTACAGTCAAGAAACACAAGCGTGGCTAAACAAGGACAGGGTTGAGGGCAAGGGAAGGAGTGTTTTGTTTCTTTGGTAGTGAGTTTAGGAGTTAAAGTAGCTTCTGTGTCCCTGCACTCTAAGCTATGGCCATGGCCCTCCAGGTCTACCTTCTCCCTCTTGTATCCTCTCCTCTCTCCAGATGTCTCCTCCAGGCAGAGGGGGCAGGGGCAATGGCTGCACCAACAAGTCTGTGCCACTGGTCCAGAGGCTGTGTCCTTTCACTCCTTCCCTATTACCAGACCTTTGATGTGGATTCAGAGATCTTCAGTTCATATCCACAGAAAGCTTAAGCCAGGGTGGTGGTGGAAAAGGGACTGGTCTCTGGCCAGAAGCATTGATCTCAATCTCAAAAAGATCGTGATTATCAGCATTGCTCACAATAGCTAAAATGTGATCAGAAAAAATATGGTATATACGTGAATAGTATTCAGGCTTAAAAGAAAGGAAATTCTGACATGCTACCACATGGATGAATCTTGAAGACATGACGCTAAGGGAAGTAAGCCGGCCATAGAAAGATAGATACTGTCTGATTCCACTTACATGAAGTGCCTAGATTAGTCAGATTCAGAGACAGAAAGTGGAAAGATGGTTGGCAGGAGCTGCGGGGGCAGGGGGAGTAAGGAGTTATTGTTTAATGAATACAGAGTTTCAGTTTTGCAAGATGAGGAAGTGATGGGGATGGGCAGTAGTAATGGTTGCACGACAACGTGCGTGTGCTCAACACCACTGAATTGTACACTTGAAGTGGTTAAAACGGTAAATTTTGTGTTACACGCATTTTATCACAATTGACAAAGTGGAAAAAAAAGAGATCCTGATTCTTTTCCAAGAGACAGAGTCCATCTGAGTCTTTGCAGAATGTTCCACTGCAGTGAAATGTGCCATCTTGAGTCCCCTGACTGGTGTTGATTATGATGAAGGAAACTGAGCTTTGCCTGAGGACTGCAGCTGCAGGGAGCTGTCTCGGGGTCGGAACGTCTGTCCTGGAGTGTGGAAACACACAGGTGCGCGCGCACACACACACACACACACACACACACACACGTGTGCGCTCGCACTCCCATTCCCAGACTGTCCAGGACAAATCTGTGTGCAGCGGCAGCACTATCTACCCCATTTGTATGCACCGGGGAGAAATCTGGTCCCTCTTCATTCTCCCTGGTCCTTTCCAGACCCTTCATCTTGGAGACCCTTGAAGCAGGGACTCATTCGGCTAGAAATGAGCAGGGGCGGCTAGGTGGGAGAATGGCCAAGAAGAGAAAAGACAGTGAGGAGGTCAGGTCACTCTGGTCTGCCTCCACCCTGCAACAGACCGTCCCCAGGCTGAAGATCCCAATTCCGTCTTCTTTTCCGTCTAGAGCTTGTCATTCAAAATGGGAGCCACTAAGCCATGTGTGGCTGTTGAGCACTTGAGTGTGGCTAGTCTGAATTGAGATGAGCTGTAAGTGTAGAGCACATATCAGAATTTAAGGACTTAGAAAAAAATTAAGACTGTAAAACATCTCGTGGGAAAAAAATGTTTTTATACGAATTGTATGCTGAAATGAATTATATGCTGAATTATATGCTTTTAAATATACTACTGGGTTAAATAAAATATATTATTAATTCCATCTGTTTCTTTTTACTGTATTTAATGACATTTGTGGCTTGTATCATATTTGTGTCGGACAGCACTAGCCTGCAGCCCACCCTGATCCCAGACTGCTTGGCTGGGCCCTAATCCACTGCTTGGATCTTATCATTCCTTTCCACAGAAATGGAACCCTTGTCACCGTGCGAGTCCCTTGCTGAACGGAGTAACAAATGGATTAATGCCGTACCCACCTGACGTGGACAACACCTCCTACCCGGACTCCTTCCCACTGTTCTTTCCGGCCAGAGCACGCCCCCTCCTCCCTAGTATCCATTTTGCTTGAAGTCCAAACACACGCTGGGTCTCTGGCCTAGACACAGACCCAGAACTCTCCAGGAAGCCCCTGACAGGCTGGGCCCACACCATCTGCTAGGGGAAAGCCAAGTGGCCACAAACACCATGTCTTTCTCTTATTTTTTCCTCCTTCCTTCTTATCTGCCCTCTCCTCCCCCCACCGGTTCTTCTCTTTTTTAAAAGTCTAATTCTGAGCAGCCGGCTCTGTTCAGCCTGACTGGTTTGTTATGGCTTATAATCTGCGCCAGGATTAATTAGCTAATTACTGACAAACGTCCGCTGGCAAGATTCTGCTCCAGCTTGTCAGCTTGAAGTGTTTAATTATTTTAATCATTTACTTTCATCTTCAAAATTTATGCTGCCAAGAGAGTTGCAGGGCATCTTTTAATTATGATTTGGGGTTTCGGCTGGGCTGTGTTCTGTTCCTGGGAATTGGGGATATTATTTTTTACTAGTCTTCCACCAATACCTGAACCCTCTTCTCCCAGGGTCCAGCATCATTCTCCATGGATTGGAGGTGAGGAGAGAGCCAAGATCCACTCTGGACACCACCTCTTCTGTATCTCCAGAAGATGATATGCACAGGAGCACGATATGAATTTGCATTTTGTGAGTACCTGTTATATGCTGGACATCATGCTACCAATTACTGGTATTATTTCACATTTGTGAGTATTCGTAAACACAGAGTATGGACACAGCTTGAGAACTGAACAGAGTGGCCTAGGGTGATCCACGATGAGAAGAAACATAAAGAATGAGCTTGTATTATTCATTTATGGCATAATTTACAACAGTCAAGTGAGGTTGCCTAAAATATAAAGCTCTGTGGTGTCACATACGTGCACACCACCACCCAGATCAATGTACCCTAGAGACTCCTTTGTGCCCCCCTCCCAATCAGTACCTCCCAAAGGTAACCACGGCTGACTTCTATCACCATAGATGTGTTTCTCTCATCTTCACTGTCATATAAGTGAAATCATGTGCCATGTCCTCTTTTATGTGTGACTTCTTTCACTCCACATTTTGTCTGTGAGAGGAAAGGTTCTTTAATATAAATCATAGTCCCTGGCCAAGGCTTTGGTTGGCGTCCAGCTGAGAGATTCAACCCAAGTCTTTAGAGACACTTGGCCATGATTTCCTTTCTCATTAGCATCGTCCTATAAGTGAGTTTGGATGTCATTTTTCTCCTTCATTTCCTCTTCTCCTCTACTTCATCTTTCCTCTCCTCCCGCCCCCCTCTCTTTTCCCCGTGACCATAGACACATTTATCACCATGTCCTATTAGGAAGTTATTTCTGAGCTTCAGTACATGGATTCTGGATGCAAAGGTCAAGTGTTTCCTAATGACACATGGTGTTCAGAGGGGGATTGTGAAGGGCAAAAGGTTGTGTCCCCGTTATAGATTGGGTTCAATTCCCCAAGCAAGATATGCTGGAGTCCTAGCCCGAGTACCTCATCATGTGACCTTATCTGGAGATAGGGTCTTTACAGGAGTAATCTGGTTAGAATGAGGTCGTTAGGGTGGGTTTTCATAGGACTAATGTCCTCATGAAAAGGGGAAATTCGAACACAGACACACATCCACATCTCCACGTGAAGATGAAGACATAGACGGGAGTGACACTTGAACGAGTTAAGAAATGCCAAAGATGGCCAGCAACCCACCAGAAGTGGGGAGGAAGGCCTGAAACAGACTCTCGCTCACAGCCCTCAGTAGGAATCAACCCTGTAGACAACCTGATCTCGTAATTCTAGTCTCCAGGACTGTGCAACAACAAATTCCGTGATTGAAGCCACTTAGTCTGTTGTTCTTTGCTATGGCAGCCCTGGCAAACTAATCTACCCCCAAAGGGAGCTCTGGCAGGTCTTTCTGAATCTGTGTCACAAAAACCAACAGCAACCTCTGCAGGATCTTCTTTTTTTCTCTTTCTTTTCTTTTTTTTTTTTTTTAAGATTTTATGTATTTATTTTGTGTGTGTGAGAGAGAGAGGTGGGGGCAGAAGAAGAGGGAGCAAGAGTCTCAAGCGGACTCTTCACTGAGCATAGAGCCCCATGTGGGGCGCAATCTCACGGCCCTGAGATCACGACCTGAGCCGAAACCAAGAGTCGGACTCAACCGATTGTGCCACCCTGGCGCCCAACTGCAGGATCTTCTATGCTGGAACCACCAAGGGTTAACCCAGCCCCAGGCTGGGAGTGACTGAGGTGACAGCTCAGAGCTGAGAAACTAAGAGAAGAGAAAGATCAATTTAATGAGCTCAGTAATGCCATTAATGAGGCACCAGGCAACATCCAGGGGGCTTCTGTGATGGCCTCCACCAGGGTAAGACAAACTGAAGGATGCCAGGAGCCAGGCCATGCCAGCTTCTGATGTGATGTGATCTGTCCTCTTTATGCCCGGGATGGGGGTGGAAGTAGACAGAGAGAGTTCTTGTCCACTGGCCAAGATGGCGTGGAACTCCCCTCCCCCTCTCTGGACTTGGGTGTGACAGAGCACATGGCATCATACTTTCTAGCACACACTGCATACCTGAGTGCACCCTCACACACGCCTGCACCTAACTTCCAGCTTCAGCAAAGGCACTCTGCTGTCTATGTGTTTCCCTCCTCCTACTCTCACCCACCCTTAAAGTTCCATCTGGAACAGTTTGCATCCTAGGAATGCAATTGGACATCTTGCTAGCCTGTCTGGCAAATGCATAGAGAACCTTCTGCCCAAATTCTACAAAACCCTTTTCCCCTGTTATTTCAAGAGAGAAATCCCCCCACCTCTCATCCCTCCTCTTTCCGAGGATCCCATCCGTAAGGTCAGAGCCAGGTCTTACTGCCTTCTACTAGAGCCAAAGGTTGCCTAACAAGCCCACTCCCCCTCATAGCCAAAGGCTCTCCCTATCCTGTCCCTGGAGGCTTACATGGGGTCTGGGTCCCTGTCTCAGTCTGTGTCTCCTATAACTAAGTCTAGTTTATGATGACTTGCATTCTGGGAGAACAGGGGGCAGACCTCCCACCATGAGCTGTCTGATAATCTCAATCATAGGTGAATCTCAGTCACAGATGATCATGAGGCCTGTGCCCGGGGCCTTATAATGAAGTAAGGAGTGAGGAGAGAAACAGCATGGGACCTGGGTTTAGCCCGGGCTCTGCCTTTAGCACAGTCACGAGCCATCTTCCTTCCAAGTGTGTTTCCTCACCTGAAAAATGGGGACAATGATCTCTACTGCGTAGAATTATGCAGATTAAGTAAGGGTGTAAGATGTAAACTGCATGTAGTATATTCACACAATGGAATATTTTTAAAGATTTTATTTATTGGGGCGCCTGGGTGGCGCGGTCTTTAAGCGTCTGCCTTCGGCTCAGGGCGTGATCCCAGCATTCTGGGATCGAGCCCCACATCAGGCTCCTCTGCTAAGAGCCTGCTTCTTCCTCTCCCACCCCCCTGCTTGTGTTCCCTCTCTCGCTGGCTGTCTCTCTCTGTCAAATAAATAAATACAATCTTAAAAAAAAAAAAGTAAAGATTTTATTTATTTATTTGACAGAGAGAGACAGCGAGAGAGGGAACACAAGCCAGGGGGAGTGTGAGAGGGAGAAGCAGACATCCTGGCGAGCAGGGAGCCCGATGCGAGACTCGATCCCAGAATGCTGGGATCATGACCTGAGACGAAGGCAGACATTTAATGGCTAGGCCACCCAGGCGCCCCCACACAATGGAATATTATTCAGCCATATAAAGGAAGGAAACTCTGACACATGTTACAAGTGAACCTTGAGGACATGATAGTCAGTGAAATAAACCAGTCACAAAAGGACGGATAGTGCATGATTCTACTTATAGGAAGTCCTAGAGCAGCCCGATCTTTAGAGAGAGAAAGCAGAACGGTGGCTGTCAGAGCCTGAGAGGACAGGGGAATGGGGAGCTATTATGTAACGGGCACAGAGGGTCTGCTCGCACGGTGAAGAGTTCTGGAGCTAGGTGGTAATGGTGCCCACACAACAATGGGAATGTGCTTACCGTGAGTATAGACAACAAGGGGAGTGTGAGAGGGGCAGAGGGTTGGGGGTTGGCACTGAATAGGAACAGGAAAATGTGTCCGGATTCCAAGTGAGACATCTGGGATAGAGAAAGAGACCAGGGAGTTGGAAAAACATGACTTGGGCATCGGTGAGATTTATAGATAAGCGAAGCAGATTAGAGTCCACCCCAGCATTTAAAGGGTGGGTGGAGGGGTACCTGGCTGGCTCAGTCGGTAAAGCATGCGAGTCTCAGTCTCAGGGTTGTGAGTTCAAGCCCCATTTTGGGCAAGGAGCCTACTTAAAAGTAAGTAAAATAAATAAAGGGTGAGTGGAGAAAGAGGAGCACAGGACCAAGAATGAGGTATCACAAAGGAGGAAGAGGCTGAACACAGAGTGCTGTCATAGAAGCCAAGGGAGGAGAGGGTCTCAGGAGAAAGACAAGGATCCACAGTGTCAAATGTTTCAGACAGGTGGTGAGAAAGGCCACTGGGATTGGCATTCAGATTTATTGGTAGCTCTATCAAGAGTGGTGGAGCAGAAGCCAGACTGCAGTGTTTCAAAAAGAGAATGGAAGGGAAGGAAGTGTATCCACTGATCACAACTATTCTTCCAAGAACTGTGCTAGTGAAGGGAAGGAGGGGATTTGAATGATGGTTTGAGATAAGCCCATTTGGGAATGGAGAAGAGGTAAGCAAGCTGATAGGTGAAAGAAGGAGTCAGTAGATCGGGAGAAAATGAAGATGCAGGTTGAAGATGCAGAAGAGTGAAAGGCTGGCCAAGAGCTAGTTATGTCCAGGCTCCCTCTGAGCACCCCTGCCCCTGCTTCATGTGTAGTCAGAGAGCCCAGACCCACTCAGGCTCCACCTGTGCGGACAAGAGGGGACCCCTTCACCCTTTCACATGGGCAGATGTGGGTGTGCTGACACTGAGATTAACCACACATACTCCTATTCCCACCCCCAGACTCACATACACCCTTTCCAACACACTGCTGGCACATAGTACGCATCATTAATTTATGTGCAATTGTTATAGACTATTCCATTCTATGTTCTTCACAAGGTTGTGAGAAGCATAATGAAATGAAAAGCATATCTAAATGCCCTATAAAATATGAATAATACAAATATTAGCCTTGTTATCATTATTATTGACAAACAGGCTCATACAGATCACATACACATAAGCCCATGAACACATGCAGAGACTTGCTTTTTTTTAAAGATTTTATTTATGTATCCTAGAGAGAGAGAGAGAAAGCAAGAGAGAGCATGAGCAAGGAGGAGAGGGAGAAGCAGGCCCCCTGCTGAGCAGAGAGCCCAACATGGGGCTCCATCCCAGGACCCTGGGATCATGACCTGAGCCGAAGGCAGACGTTTAACTGACTGAGCCACCCAGGCTCCCCTAAGCTGAAAGTCTTCCAGCCTGAGGAAGGTTGAGTTGCCTGGACATCCACGAGCCAGGGAGGACATGTTGGTTAGCAAATGATCTTACCAACCTGTAGCTTTGTGTCAAGACGTTCGTATCATCAGAGAACCAATCGGTCTGGGGCCAAGTCGGGGAAGCAGAGAGATCAAGATAGAGAGAGAGAAAGAGAGAGAGAAAAGGTTTGGAAGAACAGAACTCTTCCCTCTCTCCTTTTTGTCTGCCTCTCTCTAGATGCCTAGGGGTCCCTATTATCACACCTCTGAGCCACAGTTCCTGTCCTTGGAGAGCCCTCATCCCCCAGGCCAATGCCACAGTCATCAGATGTATCTCATAGGATGTCTGCACAAACTCGGCTGCCTCAAGCCTCTCCTCTCCTGGCTTCATTGCTGCATCCCCAGCAGATGAGCCGTGTGCAGATGGGTCTCCACTTGGGTGATGAAGTGCTCAAGGGAGAGAAAGGAAGAACTCTATCCTGGGAGCGGCACATGTTTGTCTCAACAGGGCCTCAGCCTGGCACACAGGTCTTTTTCATAAACCCCCAACCAGTCCCCAGCCTTTCCTTAAACAGCTGCTTCAATCCCTCTTCTGAAGCCCACATCTCCCCCACCTCCTGGCTTCACTCTCGGCATATAATCTCATCTCTTTAGAGAGCATACATGGTTTAAGGACCAGCAGAAACAGATCCTCTTAGCTTCCTGAACACCCCAACAGAAAACTCCTTAAATTTGTTCTCATCCTTACCTCCTCCCATCTCAGAAATACCCACAACCAGTTGCTCATTGATGCTCTGTATCCCTTCCCATCCCACCTTTCCTAGAACCTTTCTCTATCAACTATCCCCCATCTCCTATATCTTCAGTCTCTTGCTCTCCACAAGATCCTTCTTGCATTTAAATATGCTCATATCCCCCCATCTTAAAAAAATAAGTTATTCTTCCATACAACACTTTCTTCTATCTGCCATTCTGTCTCTCTCCTTCCATTCATTGCCAATTTTCTTGGAAGAATTGTGTCCACTCACTCTATCCTCCTCTTACCACCCTTCATTTTCCAGATCACTACAATGTTACCACCCCACCCACACACAGCTGCCCACCAAGGGCACCAGCCATGTCTTTTGAGCTAACCCAGTGTCCACTTCCCAGTCCTCATAGTTGGAAGCTCTTGGCAGCATTGGACATTATTGACCAGTCAGTCCCTCCTTGGGACTCTCTCCCCTGGATATCTTCTCTCTTGGCAAATTGACTCTCTTGTCTTCCTCCCACCTCTCTGGTCACTTTGTATTGGTTTCTTCTTTTTCTGTCCTATTCTTTGACTTTCCACATCCAATCAATATTAATTCTGTAGCTTCTGCCTCCTAAAGGAAAAGAAGTCTACTCTTTTTCCAAGTGAGACTTTCAGCTTTAATCTTAATTCAAACAACACCTCCCTAACTAGATTCCCTGGATCCACTCTTGCCTCTTCTAACTTACTATCTATACCTCATCTGAGTTATCCTTTTAAAATACAAATCTGACTATATCCTTCTGTTGCATAAAATCCCTCCTTGGCCTCTCTTTGCCTATATGATAAAATCCAAATTCTGAAAGGTGGCTTACCAAGGCCTGTGTTCACAATCCTCCTTCTCCTGTGGCCTCACCTCTCACACTTACCCCCTTGCCTTCCACAAGCCTCTTCAGGTTAGCTAAACCCTTTTAAACTTTTGAAATACATGGTGCTATCTCTTGCCTTTAGTCATCTGAACATCCTATTATCTCTGCCTAGAACACTTCCCTACCCTTGCTCCCTGCCTTCACCTAAACAACTTGTCCTTCAGGGCTCAACTCAACCCTTGGCTCCTTAAAACTCTCCCCGCCCCATCCATTCTTTTATTCATTTGTTCATTTGTTCAGTGAGAGTAGCTGCATGTAAACTTTAAGACCCTCAAGGAGAATGCCCATTCCACCCAGGGACCTGCTAGGGGAAGAGAAAGTGAAGAAAGAGGACTATAGGGTCCTAATCACTTGATGGGAGGCAAAACTACTGAGAAAGAGTGAGTTCACTGAGCATAGAATGACAATGCATAGAAAAGTAATGAGAACTGAGATTTCTCCCATATACATTTTAGTTAAAGTTTCAAGGGCCAGATAGGGAACTCTGTACTGACCAGGAAAACCAATTTCATAACAAATCATATTTATTGGGCACTATAAGCACTAGGTGAAGCATGTAATGTTTGTTTCATCTACCACAATCCCTGTGACAAGATAAGTGTTATGATTCCCATTCTGCAGATGAGGAAAATAAGACCCAGAAGAGTTAAGCGATTTATCCAAAGTCTCACAGCGGATTTGTGGCAGAGTCAAAGGCAGACCTAAGTCTGTCTGAACCCAAAGCCAATTCTTGATCTTGGCATTCTTCAGCCCATTATTACCACAGGGGTAGGTTTAGAGGGAGGTTCAAATACACCAAGGAGATGGGGAGCCCATCAGTAGTTTCCACACTTACTGTCCCCGTGGCACCCATCCTATGTGTGCTGACAGTTTGACAACCTACACAGCAGCTGGTTTGCTCGGAGGAGATCTCTGTTAATTAAAATAGCACAAAGGGAGAGCAGCGCACAAACCATGTCAGTGGGTAATTAATTCAAAGGAGGGCCCAAGCGTGCAGAAGTGTTCAGCCTCTACCTGCCAGAGCCCAGCTTCACTCATCGCCCCCAGCTCCAAGTTGCCACTTTGTTCCTGAGGCCATCAGCTACTACCTGCCTCTTATCTCCATTGATGGGGGACGGAGGACCAGTCCTCTGGGGTCAGAACCTGGGCTACTCCTCTTACTACTCTTACTCTCAACCTCCTCTGAACTGTTCATCTCTCCCAGGGATCTACAAGGACAGGATGAGCCAGAGATAAGCCATCCAGGACCCAGGGCTTTGGGACATCATCCCTAAGAAAGTGTTAGTTGTTGCCTGCCCCTGCTCCATCAAGCGGACCACTGCCTTATCTCTTAGGGCAGGGGTCTGGAATTATCCTGCCTCAGTATCTGGTGCATTGGGATGAACTGAACCCAACGCCACCATTGCCTCTGCCTAGGTCTTGGGCTTGCCTCCCTGCTGGACCTACTGTCTGGTCCTGAATCTCATGGCTCTGCTAGATCCTGACCTTCTTCCTGTCCTTTCACTCATTTCATTATCATCATATCTCCAGCAGGTACACTGCAAAAGGATATTTCTCCATTGCACAAATGAACACACTGAAGTTCAGAGAAGCAAGGTAGCTTGTCCAAAGACAACAGAGGCTTTCCTTCCTCTCTTCAGAGGCTATGCTCTTCTGGGATTCTAGCCGTGGGTTTAGTTACACCTTGCTTTTCTGTTTTTAATAAACTTTTCATTTTTAAATAACTTTAGATTTACAAAACTGTTACAAAGATACTACAGAGAGTTCACGTATACCCCTTACTCAACTTCCCCATTGTCAACATGTTATATTGCCGTGATATGTTTGTCAAAACTAAGAAACTGACATTGTATACCCAGCTTTGAATCAGGCAGATTTTTTCTCCCTGAGGAAGGAGCCATAAATTTCTCTCTTATCCATCCATAGGTCCAATGAAGAGTGTGGGTGCTCACATGTGACCCCTTCAGTGGCAACATAGCCCCCTGCATCCTTACATTGCCCCCCACAAATAAAGCCTAAAGGACCACCAAGAAGGAACAGCTATAGGGCCAGAGGCTCAAACTCCCAGGCAGTGTCCTTCAGGTGCCTCATGCATCAAGTCCTTCTTTCCATTAGCCTCCAAAGTTACCTTTTGACAAACACCCCCCTGCTTGCTAATCTCTTCACTAACTCTGCCATTAGTCCTTGCGAGCACCCATCAGTGTCAACTTCATCCTCAAAGCTCTCGATCAGATTCAATTCAGCAAATATCTATTGATAACACGGAAACAAATCCAATCCAGTCCCTTACCCTGGGCAACTCCTGGTATTTTGGGAGAAATAGCCACCTCTGTCCATGATTAAAACATTATATGGTAAGCACACCGTGGTTAAGAGCTTGAGGTCCTCAATCACAAAGCTATGTGACTTTGGGTAGGTGACATTAGTTTGCGTGAACGTCAGTTGTCTGAACTCTAAAATAAGAATAAGAGTAGAACCTATGTCACAAAGTGTTTATGATCAACTAACTTTAAAAAAATAAATACCTATCACTTATTAAGTAGTCACTATCTGATCAGAACTGTGCCAGTTGTTTTGTCTTGTTTAAGGTAAAGCCTACAAGTAAAAGTTTCCTTGCCTTGACGGTCAAAGCTAGGGATGATGGTGGCCTGAAGATGGATTCAAGAAATATTTTAGAAATCAGTCAATGATTGAATTTGGGGAGACTGAGTTGAGCATGATGTCTAGACATGTCGCTTGGGCCACTGAGAAGGTACTAGTGACATTTATCGTGAGAAGGAAAGTGGAGGAGGAGCAGGTTTGGAGAAGGTGGTGAATTTAGTTTGAGCATGATGCATTGAAGGAGTCTTTGGGACCTTTAAATAGAGATGCCCATCATACAGTTGCATATATGGGCTCAAAGTCAAGAACAGAGATAGAATGTTCTGAGGCATCTGTTTACTGATGATATTTGAAAGTACTTGTGTGGATATAATTACCCAAGTAGAGTCGGGGGGAAAAAGGACAGAATTCAAGGTAACAGCAATATTTAGGGAATCAAGAGAGAAGGAAAAACCTGTGCAGGAGATGGAACTTTTTTAGTATTTAGAAACATTTTAAACATTACTGCCTCTTGCATCCCACACCTTCTCTGGATTTAATGTATTTCTTGCTGATAGAAAGCCTTTAATAGGGGCGCCTGGGTGGCTCAGTCGTTACGCGTCTGCCTTCGGCTCAGGGCATGATCCCGGCGTTCCGGGATCGAGCCCCACATCGGGCTCCTCTGCTGGGAGCCTGCTTCTTCCTTTCCCACTCGCCCTGCTTGTGTTCCTGCTCTCGCTGGCTGTCTCTCTGTCAAATAAATAAATAAAATCTTTTTTAAAAAAAGCCTTTAATAATTCTTTTAGCAAAAATTCTTTTTGTGTTTATGTGACTGAAATCACTTTATTTTGCCATCAACTTTCTATGATAGGTCAGTCAGGTATAGAACTCTAAGTAGACAGTTATTTTTTTCTCACACTTTGATGATATTAGTCCATTGCCTTCTAGCATCTATTGTTGCTGTTGAGAAGTCTACTGTTGGTCTGATTGCTATTCCTTTTTATATATCATCTCTTTTTGGTAGCTTTTAGGACTTTATATTTTTCCTTAATGTTCTGTGGTTTCATTGTTATGTACTGGGTGTGAATCTATATTGATTTATCCTGCTTGGGATACCATGTTTATTTTCAATATGAGTATTCATATCAATCATCAATTCTAGAGAATTATTATCCAATATCTCTCCTAATTTTGTCTTTCCCCCATTCTCACTGTTCTCTCCTTCCGGAATTCTTATGAGATGTATTTTGAAGCTTACAATCCTACCATCTGAATCTCTGAACTTTTCTCCAAAATCTTTATCTTGTTATGCTATATCCTGGATTATTTCCACTGATATATGTATTAGAATTCAACAACTCTCTCTCTCTCTCTTCAGTTCTGTCTAGTTAACTGTTTAACTCATCCATTGAATTAGTTTTAATTTTTAGTTTTTTTAAGTAAGTTCTACACCCAGTGTGGGGTTCAAACTCACATTGACCCCAAGATCAATAGTCACATGCTCTAGGGGCACCTGGGTGGCTCAGTTCGTTAAGCATCCATCTCTTGCTTTCGGCTCAGGTCATGATCTCAGAGTTGTGAGATGGAGCCCCACGTCAGTTTCTCTCGCCCTCTCCTCTGCCCTTCCCCCCTGCTCACTCTCTCTCTCTCTCTCCCCCTAAAATAAATAAATAAATCTTTTTTTAAAAAAGAGTCACATGCTCTACCACCTGAGCCAGCTATGCACCCCTCCACTGAATTATTTTTTTCAAAAACTACAATTTTATGTTTAAAATTTATTTCAGGGGCGCCTGGGTGGCTTAATCATTAGGCGTCTGCCTTTGGCTCGGGTTGTGGTCCCAATGTCCTCGGATCGAGCCCCGCATCGGGCCCCTGCTCAGCGGGGGGCCTCCTTCTCCCCCTTCCACTCCCCTTGCTTGTGTTCCCTCTCTCGCTGTGTCTCTCTCTGTCAAATAAAATCTTTTTAAAAAATTAAAATAAAATAAAATTTATTTCAAATTCACCTATTTTTATAATATCTTATTTATGCTTTGTGTATTTTGTTATTTTCTTTCTCTCCTTGACCCTTTTATACCCTATTAGATTACTCTATCGTTTATGCTTTGCGGGCTATCTCTTCTGCTATTTGATTTCCTTACTTGTTTTGTAATTTTTATTTGTGAATGTATCTTCTGGGAAATTTTCTTCCATAGGATTCTGTAAATGCCGTGGGTCATGCAGTAGATTGTGGATTGCCTCTGACCAATGTAGTTCACTGGCTCTGGATCAATTTTTATCTTAGGCTGGGGCTACTTTGAGGTTGAGATTTCTATATCGGAAAGGTAGTGTAGAATTGTAGCCTTCTACCCACATATTAGTCAGGCCAGAGGGTCAATTTTCTCAGGGTTGACATAAATACTTCTAGTCTGGATTGAGTGGCCTATTTCCACATCTGTCCATATCCCCCAGGAAATGAGCAGGTAAAGAGTTTTGGAGGTCTAAATTAACAGGCAATACAGCCCTTTCCTGCCTCCATCTTTATGCAAGGAGCCCAGTTCTATCCTACAGTCTTGATTCCAGCTGGCATCTAGTGTTAAAAGCCCAGCCCCTTACTGGAAGGAAGGTGGGTGGGGGGATGGGGTAATTGAGTGATGGGCATTAAGGAAGGCACTTGAAGTAATGACACTGGGTATTGTATGCAACTGGTGAATCACTAATTCTACCTCTGAAACTAATGATACGGTATATGTTAATTAAATTGAATTTAAATAAAAATTTTTAAAAATAAAATAAAAGCCCAGCCCCAAGGCTTAGATCTCAACTCTGTCATGGGCTACATGGCCGTGGCTCCAAGTCACCACTGAAGGAATCCATAGTGTTGTTTTGGCATTGGAAATTTTACCTTTGTTGTTTTCAAGCTCACATACACGTTTTTTTTTTAATTGGAAGAGAAAAAAATCTAAAACTGTATTCCTCGTTTCTATGTGTTTGGATCAAAATGTTAGATTAGCTCAGTCTAACATCTCAAGCATAAATGCTGAAATGTTATGAATAAATTATTACAAAAATTTGACAATAACATGGAGACAATGATGTCCCAGAAGACAAGAGAGAAAAACGTTTCAAGAAAGGGAATCAAGTGTGTCACATCGAATATTGCATGTGGACAAGTGAAATAAGAATGGAATGGATAGCATTAAATGTGAAACATGAAGGTCACTGACTACCGTGTGAGAGTGTTTCATGGGGTAGTGGGAGACAGAAGACTAATAACAGTGAACTGAAGAGTGAAAAGGAGGCAGTAGAGAGAGAAAAATAGGAGGTTCTCCTTCTGAAGTGGGACTTTGCAGAGAGGAGACTGGACTGGCGGTAGTGGAACAAAGGGTTGGAGGAAGGCATTTGTGGGTTAAGGGAAGGAAGCACTGAAGGCAGAAAAGACAGAAGATGCAGGAAAGAGAAGATGTTCCACAAAGGCTAGAGAAGGCAGGGCTCAAACCCAAAGTCGCCCACCGTGAGATATCACTTCACTCCGGTTGGTGATAGTGGCTGTTATCAGCACTGGAAATAGCAGGTGTTGGTGAGGATGTGGAGAAAAGGGAACGCTTGTGCACTGTTGGTAGGAAAGTAAATTGGTGCATCCACTACAAAAAACAGTATGGATTTTCCTCAAATAATTAAAAATAGAATTGCCATACGATCCAGCAACTCCACTTCTGGGTATTTTATCCAAAGAAAACAAAAACACTAATTCAAAAAGATATATACACCCCCATGTTCATTGCAGCATTATTTACAATAACGAAGACATGGAAATAACCTAAGTGTCCTTTGATGGATGAATGGATTCAATGGATGAATGGAAGAAGATGTGGTATATATACATACAGTGAAATACTACTCAGCCATGACAAAGACTGGATCGAGATGCCTGGATGGCTCAGTCAGTGAAGCGTCTGCCTTCAGGTCAGGTCGTGATGGCAGGGTCCTGGGATCCAGTCCAGCATTGGGCTCCTCACTCTATGGAGAGCCTTCTTCTCCTTCTGCCACTCCCCCTGCTTGTGCGCGCTCTCTCTCTGTCAAATAAATAAATAAAATCGTAAAAAAAAAAAAAAAAAGAATGGATCTCGCCATTTGCAACAACCAGGATGGACCTTGAGGACAATATTCTACATAAAATGAATCTGAGAAAGACAAATATTTGAAGTTACTAAGAAAGTAAATCTTTAAAGTTCTTGTCACAAGAGGGGCACCTGGGTGGCTCAGTTGGTTAAGCATCTACTTTTGGCTCAGGTCATGATCCCGGGGTCCTGGGACCAAGTCCCACACGGGGCTCCTTGCTCGGTGAGGAGTCTGCTTCTCCCTCTGCCTGCCGCTCCCCCTGCTTGTGCTCGCTCGCTCGCTCTCTCTGTGACAAATGAATAAATAAAATCTTTTTTAAAAAGAAGGAAAGAAAGAAAGGAAGGGAAGGAGGGAAGGAGGGAGGAAGATGAGAGAGCAGAGATCATTTGATTGGGGGGACAGGTTGAAGGGTTCACATCCATGGCTAGGTGGGGTCAGTAGCTTGGCCCTGGTTAAGAGGATGAGGAGCAGAAGAGGCAGGGGCTTGGGGAGGATCTGAGTATGTGGGATGAGGTGGGAATAGGAGAGGCAGCATGACTGAATGCCCCTCAAGGGCAGAAAGGCCATGGGATACCCACCCCTCCACAGCCCTCAGCAGCCCAGCCTGGACTGGGTATTAGGCAGGTGCCGCAGGAGGCCAAGCGTAAGGGAATTTGGGTGCTAGTGAGGAGGTGGGGCGGGCACAAGTGGGGCTGGGTGGAGTTAGGGTTCAAAGAGAGAGAAAGAGAAGCGGGTAGGTACATTCTTGGGCAGAAAGTGGGAGAATTGGGTGAGAGTAAATGTTTCCAAAAGTGGAGCTTGGAAGTTTTTTCTTATACGTAGATTGTTTTGTGGTTCTCTTTGACTGGGACTTGATCAATAGATGAAGAATGAATTAATGCATGGATGAATGAATGAATGATAAATATAAATCAAAGGAAAACTCAGAAAGAGAGAGAGAGAAGTTGGGGAGAGACAGGCGGGGACAAATGGCTAGGCGAGCAGATGAGTATAAAATAGCTGACTGACAGATTCATTCTCCTCCCTAAACTCAATCTTTCTAGACTCAGTTATGTTCTCTGTATTCCTCCTCTTTTTCCTTCGTCCTTCTCCTCCTGTTATCTAGGGACTCAGTGCCAAGGTTGGAGAAAGGCTGGAGAGTTCCTTTGCGAAGGGCTGCTTCTGAAGGCTGGCACTGGGTTGGGGCACTGGTGCTGGAGGGAGCAGCTTTGGGGATGCTGGGCGGCAGTTTGCAGCTGAAGCTGAGGGGGAGGGGCAGGGGGAGGGGAGGCAGAGGTGCCCCAGGCATGGAAGCTGCAGAGGTGTCAGAGACAGAGACTTAATGACAAGCCCGGGGTCCACCTGCCCAGATGAGCAGGGCTGGGAGGTGGGAGCTATGGGGAAATTGGAAAAGGGACACGTTCATTTTTCAGCACACTTCTCTCTCCTTACACACACACACACACACACACACACACATCTTTAATAAAGAGCCAGAGGCTTACTCTGTTCTGGCTCTCACTCCATTTGCACAAAAGACCTCCAGGAATGAAGTTGTAAAGAGGGACAAAGAGGGTCCTGAGATGGAATGGGGTTGCTTTCTCCCCTGGGCTTTGTCCCTGTCCATGCACCTGCCTGGGGGAGATCCAGCCAGCCCTGTCTCTGGTAAGGGGGCGGTGGGGTGGAAGGGTTGGAGAACCAAGAACCAAGCTGGGAGGCTGACTGGGTGCCCAACACTGGAGCACTCAGCCAGAACCCCTGGAGTCTCAACTCAGCCCCTCAGACGAGCCCCAACTGCAGCCTGTGCCCTCTCCCCCCAACACACTAGGGTCACAGGAAACCAGGACGTTCACTAAGCCCAGAGCCATTAACTCAGGCACTGGGTCCTCCTTCCCTGACCCTGGAATTGGGTCAATGGAAGCAGAGCCACGCTGAATTGTAAGGCCAGGGAGAGGCCTGGCTGCTGCTGAGGTCAGCCCTCAGGACCCCATTCCAGCCCCATAGCCCCTAACAGTTCACACCTGTCTGGGGGAGTGGCTATATCTGTGGGAGTTGTACAAATACCCTTGTAACAGTCAAGGGCATCACCCCCAGCTAAAGCCCTTCCCTCTGATGCTGTCTGCTTGGGGCGGGGGGGAGGGAGAAGGGGTAGCCCTTGCGGCCAGGACATACACATTTGCCCACACATAAATTGGAGATTCCCTAATGTAACTCGTGTGCCTACATGCACATAACAATCACCCCGGCCCTGATCTTGGGTGACCACGGAAGCCCATTCCCTCCCCCACGTATTTCTGAGGATCCAGGGAGGGGTTTCCATGTTCCTTTAACTCACTGCCTGCCACTCCAATGTTCAGCCGCACAGGTTGTGGACTGTACCTTCCTAGGGCACCATACACATAGACCACGACGATTATGTAACCACCTTTGTAGTTCCAGTCAAGTTCACGGACACGAGTTCAGGTTCTTCTCTTTTTTCCAAAAGGCACAAGTCACCCAAGTCGAAGAGGTGATCCTCGCAAAATCTGAACTTGAGTTATTTTGCAACACCTGATTTAAGCTGTCCGGGCTTGTTAGTTGTAGCCTTTTTTTTTTTTTTTCCCCGGCAGTGGGTATAAAACAATTATTTTATTAGTCACCAACCACACGTAATTCATTTTTCTTTTTTTTTATTTTTTATTTATTTATTGTTTTAAAAGATTTTATTTACTGGACAGAGAGAGACACACAGAGAGAGAGGGAACACCAGCAGGGAGAGTGGGAGAGGGAGAAGCAGGCTTCCCACTGAGCAGGGAGCCCGTCGCGGGGCTCCATCCCAGAACCCTGGGATCATGACCTGAGCCAAAGGCAGCCGCTTAACGACTGAGCCACCCAGGCGCCCCAGTAATTCATTTTTCAATCACGACTTATAAAACACTGCACCACCTACAGAGTTAGTTTCGTTCCTAAGCTCTGATGGCCCGTGTAACTTGTATGCCACTTGCTTGTGACGCTGCAGACTACGGATTGCATGAAGTCACTTGGCTCTGATCAGCCCAGGCAGCAGTCGGTGACGGATACACTCTCACAGGAATGGAGCTCATGGCGATCACTTTTGTTTGTTTGCTTGCTTTTATGTGTATGGTCAAATATACGTCACATAAAATTTACCATCTCAGCTATTTTCAAGGGCATGGTTCTGTGGCATTAGATACTTTTGCACTGTTGTGTAACCATCACCACCATCCTTCTCTAGAATTCTCTTTTCATCTTGCAAAACTTCAACTCTATACTCATTAAACACTAACTCCCCATTTCTCCCTCCCCCCAGTCCCTGGCAGCCATCATTCTATTGGACTATCCTAGGTACTTTACATAAGGGGAATCATTCAGTATTTGTTGCCTGGCTTTTTTCACCTAGCATACTGTCCTCAAAGTTCATCCATGCTGTGGCACATGTCAGAATTTCCTTCCTTTTTAAGGCTGAATACTATTCCATTGTATGTATGCACCACGTTTTGCTTATCCATTCATCCCTTGATGGACACTTTGCCTCCATCTTTGGTTACCGTGAATAATGTTGCTATGAACATGTTTGAATCCTTGCTTTCAATTCTTTTGAGTGTTTACCTAGATGTGAAATTTCTGGATCATGTAGTATTTTCTGTTTAATTTTTAGAGGAATTGCTGGACTGTTTTCCACGGCAGCTACCCCGTTTTACATTCTAACCAGCAGGGCACAAAGAGAACAGTTTCTCCACATCTCATCAACTTTTGTTGTTTTCTGTTTTTGTTTTCCATATTCTGACCAGGTCAGCCTCTGCTGATGGCTGGGGAAAATGGGACAATCAGTGGCCACAAGGGACTTATGGTCCAGGCTTCATACACGTGAGGAGCCTGAATTCTGTATTATAAATTTTATTTCCAATGAGCTAGTACATAGATTTGTTCTGTTTTTGTATCACTATTTAAAATAATCAATTTAGGGGCGCCTGGGTGGTTCAGTCAGTTAAGCGTCTGCCTTCGGCTCAGATCATGATCCCAGAGTCCTGGGATCATGCCCCCATTGGGCTCCCTGCTCAGTGGGGAGTCTGTTTCCCCTCTGCCCCTCCCCCCTAACTGTGCTCTCTCTCTCTCTCAAATAAATAAATAAAATCTTTTTAAAAAATAATAAAATAATCCATTTATTAATGGAAGCACTTAAATTGTACTACATTTAAAGCACACTGTATTGGTAGTAGACATTTTTTAATTTACCTGGACCCTCAAATAAACAATAGTGGCCTGAACTCTGTCAAACTCTGAGAGCCCCTGACTGGCTGTCCCTCCTGAAAACACCAGTCTCAACCTTACATTGTCATACCTCTGTTCCTCTCTCTGCCTATTCTTCCCTTTCTCAGCCTCTCCATGCAGACCTTCATTCCCTAAGACCCACAGGACCCCTCATCTTCCATCATCCTGCCCCATGCCCACCATTTTTGTTCCCAAATCTCTCTCTCTCAAACAAACTTTCCTCCCCAGCCCAGATATGTATTTCCAACGGTTTAGAGTTGATTCCCTGAAAACAGACATGAAAATGGAGATCTGTAGGCAGGAAGTTTATTGGGGAGTGCTCTTGGGATCAAGGTCAGTGGGGGAGGGGAGGAAGTAGACTTGGGCAGTTGAAGGAACTGAATGGTCAAAACAAAAGCCACCCCCAATCTCATAAAGAACTCTGGAATCTGGATGGCCTTCGGATTTGTCCTGTCTTGGGGCCTGGCCTTCATATCTCCACTTTGGTCAGTCACTGATGGTGATGGCCTAGGAAGACAGCGTGACCTTGGGCCTCTTCAGCTGACGGCAAATACAGAGAGGGACTCAGCTGTGAGCCCTCAGCCACTGACACTTCTGGAATGAGGGAGTGAGTGTTCTGGCCCTGGAAGAGCAATCTGGGTGCTATACCACAGCATCTGCTGCACCAGCCACAACTCGGATGTCCTTGGGTGTTGCAGCCTTGATATGCCTGAGACTGAACTGTCCCTGCTCCTTTTCTGGGTTCTCTCATGTTGTGACCCAATCTTAGGCTTGTCAAGTTGAGTCAGTTAGCCCCCCTCTCCTTTGCCCTACATCCCACTGATACCTCATGGAGGGTATTGAACTCGGCCTAAAGTCTCTTGAATTCATCCCTATCCCCTCCTTCCCCACCACTGACCCGGCGCAGGCACTCACAACCTTGTTATGGCACTGTACGCCAATTACCTGCAAGTGCATTCAGCGGAAAGAGCCACTTAGCACAGAACAGGTGCTGCATGAAAGACTTATTGGGATACTGTTAAAAAAAAGAGAGTGAGAGGCCCTCGGATGGCTCAGTCATTGGGTGTCCAACTCTTTTTTTTTTTTTTTAAAGATTTTACTTATTTGACAGAGAGAGACAGGCAGCGAGAGAGGGAACACAAGCAGGGGGAGTGGGAGAGGAAGAAGCAGGCTCCTAGCAGAAGAGCCTGATGCGGGGCTCGATCCCAGAACACCAGGATCACGCCCTGAGCCGAGCACCCCTGGGTGTTCAACTCTTGATTTGGGTTCAGGTCATGATCTCAGGGTCGTGGGATTGAGCTCCCCCCACCTTGGGCTCCATCCTTAGCGCGGACGCTGCTTGAGATTCTTTCCCTCTACCCCTCCCCACTTTTGCACGCACGTATGTACACGCTCTCTCTCTTTCTTTCTCAAACAAATAAATCTTTAAAAAGGAAAGAGAGAGTGATACTCAACCTAACTAGAAATCAGGAAGGAAAGAAAGAGAAAAGAAGGAAAATGATAATTACAGTTTTCATAACATATTATTAATTGTAATATATAATAATATAGAGTATATTTTGTTAGGTATATATACAACTATATCTAATAACTATTGATTTTGTATTTATTAAATTTGCAAAAATGTTTTCATTCCTCAAGAGCAATAAAGACCCTTTGATCCAGGAATCCTAACTCTGAGAAACTACCCCAAACAAATAGTCTGAAATATGAGGGGAAATATGAACAAAGATGTTAATTATAGCATTATTCATTATAGTAAAAAAATTGGAAGCATTTAATTATCTAACAATAGGGGATCTGTTAAGTATGTTGTGGTTTGTTCTATGTAACATTATAAAATTATTAAGAATAATGATTGAACAGTCGATGTAACAGCATGGAAAATGATTACTGCAAAGTTGAGTAAGCAAAATTGGGATGCATCATGCTTACACATTATGGTTGCGATGATGTAGAAAATATGGTTGGGGAAACAATCTGAAAAACGGCATGCTAAGAGTCATTGTATTAGAAAACAAGAGTGATTCCTGGTATCTTTAGCTCCTCTTCTTTCACCATAATCTCCTCCTCATCCTTTGATATTGACATTATTTTCTTAGGATACAAAGTGCTATGGAAATGCAGTTCCAAGATCCACTCCCTGCTCCCTTAGGCAGCACATATACTAATATTGGAACCAAGATCTACTCCCTTCCACCAGATTGTTATCTGAAACCCCTCTTACACAATAATTATGGAGTCACCCACCAGCTAGCTCAAATCCCCAACCCTACTTTTCAAATTTGTAGTTGGTGACCTTATTTTATGGTATGATATATAACATCATATAATTATAATAAATAAAAGATTATCAGCGCGTTAGTTCTTTTTATTGCTAGGCAATATTCCATTGTATGGATATACCACTTTTCATTTACCCATTCATCAGTTGATGGACCCTGGGTTTGTTAAAAAAGGAACTGCAAGCTCAAAATAGAACCACTGGTGGGGCGCCTGGGTGGCTCAGTCAGTTAAGCATCCAACTCTTGGTTTCGACTCAGGTCATGAGCTCAGGGTCTTGGGATCCAGCCCCACATCAGGCTCTGAGCTCAGTGAAGAATCTGCTTAGGATTCTCTCTCTCCCTCTTCCTCCCCCTTTGCCCCTCCCCCTGCTAATGGGTGTGTGTGCAACATGCATGCTCTCTCTCTCTCTCAAATAAATAAAGTCTTTTTTAAAAATGGAACCACTGGTGCTAAGCCCACATCAGCAACCAAGACTTAATACCCAATCTAACCTCAGCTTCAGCTTCTCCCAGAACCAGTTGTTCTGGAAGTACCTCATCAGCACTAGTGAAGTAATCTACAGGATGGACGCCCACCTTTCCTCAAAGGAAGGTAACCTTGCCTGAAACAGTCCCCTCTGTGCAAGAATTACTTCTTGCCCCACCTCCTTCTGCCCACAAAACCTTCCATTTTGTATGGCTCCTTGGAGCTCCTTTCTATCTGCTGAAATGCTGCCCAATTCAGGAATCATTTAATAAAGCCAATTAGATCTTTAAATTTATTCAGTCGGATTTTTTTTTTAAGATTTTTTTACTTATTCGACAGAGATAGAGACAGCCAGCGAGAGAGGGAACACAAGCAGGGGGAGTGGGAGAGGAAGAAGCAGGCTCATAGCGGAGGAGCCTGATGTGGGGCTCAATCCCATAACGCGGGGATCACGCCCTGAGCCGAAGGCAGACGCCTAACCGCTGTGCCACCCAGGCACCCCCGGATTTTGTTTTTTAACAGGTTGTTTCCACTTTGGGCTGCTATAGAGAATGCTGCTTTAAACATTCACGTACATGTCTTTTGTGTGAATGTATATTTTCAATTCTCTTGTTCATATATATACTAGGAGTGCAATTAGTGGGTTGTGGAATTATGGTAACTCTATTTTAACCTTTTGAGAAACCGCCAGATTGTTTTCCAAGCAGCTGCATCATATTACATCCCCACCAGCAGGTCACGAGGGTTCCAATCTCTCCACATCCTCACCCACACTAGTTATTATCTGTTGTTTTGGTTATAGCCATCCTTGTGGGTGTGAAGTGACATCTCATTGTGGTTTGATTTGCATTTTCCTGATGGCTAATGATGTTCACCATTATTCATTTGTAACTGAAAGGAATTTTTGTAACAAAATAAAGTTGAAATGTTCCCATTATAAAAGTAATTCATGCATATTATTAGATATTTTGGAAACAGATTTTTTAAAAATTCAACCACACCCAAATAGCACCATCTAGAGGTAATCACTGTAAATATTTCAGTATTTCCTTTGAATTTTTTTTCTCTCTACTCTTTTTAATATATGGCTGAAGTCACATGACATTTGCAATTTTGCTTCTGGCATTTTTACCTAATATGATAAAATGGGAGTTTTCCCATGACTGGATATAACAATTTCCTTAGCCATGCCCTCATTGATGAACCTTGGTCCTTTACACCTGCATATAATATTGTAAATAATGCAATAATACAGTGACTTGATACTGGTTTTGTGGGTTTTTTTTTGTTTTTTTTTTTTTGGTTTTTTTTTAAAGATTTTATTTATTTATGTGACAGAGAGACAGCCAGCAAGAGAGGGAACACAGCAGGGGGAGTGGGAGAGGAAGAAGCAGGGTCCCAGCGGAGGAGCCTGATGTGGGACTCGATCCCGGATCGCCAGGATCACGCCCTGAGCCGAAGGCAGACGCTTTAACGACTGCGCTACCCAGGCACCCCGATACTGGTTTTGATCCATGTTCCCTTTCCATCCCCTGGCATCATCCTGGGATAGTACTTGGTACAGAAGACTTACTGGGTCTTCACTGCAGGACAGGCACTGTTTTAAGCACTTGACACACATCAATGCATTTAATCCTCACAACTTTCCCACGACTAAGTAATATTATTATCATCCCTATTTTACACATGAGGCAGTTGAAGTAAAGAAATTCGCCCAAGGTCATCAGCAAGTAAAGGACAGAGGCGGAATTTGAATCCAGGCAGTCTGGTTCCAGAGTCTGAACTCTTAACCGTCAACCATACTGCTTTCCTGCGATGATGGAGGCAAAGGGAACTGGTAATGAGAGACGGCAATCCCGGCTTTGGGAACCAGTTGGTTTCATGTTCGAAACCTGGCACCCTCTTCGCTTAATTGGGAAGGGAGAGTCAGAAAGGCTTGGGAGAAGGAAGTGATTCAGAGCCAACTCACAGGACAGGAGCTTCCAACTGTCTCCAGCCTTGCGCCTTTCTATAGTCCACAAAGCAGCAGAGTGGTCCTTCTCGTTACAAATCCCATCTTGTAGCTTCCCTGCTTAAAGCTCTCTGCTGCCCTCAGGATAAATACCTAAGCCCATATCTAGCAGGCAAGGTTCTCTCTAGCTCCAACTCTCTCCATTCTCCAACTGGCCTCTCTTCTCTGCCTTACCGGCAGGTCCTACAAACCCCACCACACTGGGTCTCGGTCTCATACTTTTTGGACTAGTACCCTGGAGAGCTCTTTCCTACCTCACTCCTGCTACTTTGGCCCCCCTCAAAGTCTGTTTAAGCACTCCTGTCTTCTAGAAATCTTGTTCCAAACCCCTTGATGAGATTGTGTCCCCTCTGCTAGTCCTGTACTTCTCTCCTGACACTCACCATATTTCTTGTAATTGCTTTTCTTAAAAACAGTACTTTTTTATTCTAGAAAATTAAAATATAGGAAAAACAAAAGGATATTCTCACTCCACAACTTCAATTATCAATTCACAGTCAATCTGGTTTCATCTGCGCTCCCAACTATTTCCCTCCTCCTGTATTATTTTTAAGCAAGTAATATAGAGCATTTTATTTCATCCGAAAATATTTTATTTAGCAAGTATCTCTAAAAGATAAAGATTTTAGGGGCGGCTGGTGGCACAGCGGTTAAGCGTCTGCCTTCGGCTCAGGGCGTGATCCCGGAGTTCTGGGATCGAGCCCCACATCAGGCTTCTCCGCTATGAGCCTGCTTCTTCCTCTCCCACTCCCCCTGCTTGTGTTCCCTCTCTCGCTGGCTGTCTCTATCTCTGTCAAATAAATAAATAAAATCTTTTAAAAATAATAATAATAATAAAAGACAAAGATTTTAAAAATCATAGTTACAGTACCATCATCATACTTTTAAAAGCCAATGATAGGGGCGCCTGGGTGGCTCAGTGAGTTGGGCATCTGCCTTCGGCTCAGGTCATGAACTCAGGGTCCTGGGATCCAGGCCTGCATCCAGCTCTCTGCTCAGCAGGGAGCCTGCTTCTCCCTCTCTCTCTGCTTCTCCCTCTCTCTCTGCTTCTCCGTCTCTCTCTGCTTCTCCCTCTCTCTGCGCTGCTCTCCCGGCTTGCACTCTCTCTCCCTGTCAAATAAATAAATAAAATCTTTTTAAAAATAATAAAAGCCAATTATAATTTTCTTTTTTCAACTTTTTATTTTGAAAAATTTCAGACTACAGAAAAGTTGCAGGAGTAATTCAATGAACAACGCTAAATTTCTCACCCGATTCACCAATTGTTAACATCTCGCCACATTTGTTCTCAAAACCATCTGAGACTAAGTTACAAATGTCATGATCTTTTATTCCTACACATTTCCACATATATTTCCCCCAAACAAGGAGATCCTTCTGTGCAGCCGTAATATGCTGATCATATTTCAGAAGTTTAGGATAGAGACGATTAAATATGTGTAATACAATCCATATTCACATTTTGCCAAATGCCCCAATGCTGTCCTGCACAGAATTTTTTTTTCCAGTCCAGTATCTGATCCAGAATCATGCATTGCATTTAATTGTCTTGTCTTTTTGTCCCTTTAATCTGGAACAGTTAATTCATCTTTCATGACTTCGGTGTTTCTAAAGAGCCCCTGCCTGCTCCCTAGCCCAACACTGAACTGGGGTTTGTCTGATGGTTTCCCTCCTGGCTCTGCCTCCCTCAGGTTCTGCAACAATGGCGGGCCTGCTACCTAGATGACAGTGTGTTCTCAGGGCTTGATACCTGGAGGTGGATGGCCATTTGTTTCACTACGACGATATTGATTTTGATTGCTTGATTAAGGTGTCCTGTAATTCCTTTTAAATTTTTAAATGATCTGAGGTTTTTTGTTTGCTTGTTTCCTGCTAGGCCGTGAGCTTCATGAGGGCAGAAGCCACGTCTGTTATCTCCATCTCCAGATCCACAAAGCAAAACAGGTTTGTTTAAACCGGAAAGGCGCACCTACCCTGGGCCCCCAGCCTTTCGCGGCGTCCAGCCTCACAGCAGCCCTGGGAGGGACTAATTGAGACCTCAGATGAAGAAAATGAGTCTTAGAAAGCGCCTGGCTCCGTAACAGTGATTTCCTCCAACTTCTACCTGAGATGTGCCATGCCTTCTAAGACTCTCTCTTTGGATGGCACCTGGGAAAAGCTCCCCCCGCCCCGCTCCCCCTAAAAACCGGTTTCAATGGAAACAGAAATTCCCAAAAAGAAGGAAATCACATTAGCTGTCCAGAGCCTAGGGGCTGGAGGAGAGAGATGGGAGGCCCTATTTGCATTTTTTCCATTAACAAGCTGGAGTCGAGCTAGCTCGCCTGGGGAGATAATTTGAGAGGGAAATCTTTGCATATTTTATTTAAAAGCACGCCGCGTTAGGCGGGTAATAATGCAGAGTGTGGCGATTAGGTGAGGCCTGCAGGGGGCGGGGGTGGGGTCCTTCCCTCCCCTCCTCCTACCACCCCATCCCACCCCTCATCGCCACCTCCCCGCCAGTCCTGGGAACCAGTCTCCTTAAAGGAACAGCCTCCTTCGGCTTCAGAGGCAGGTTGGGGCTCAAGCCTCAGTACGTCTTGACACTTTCTTGCTGAGCGAGCCCTAGAGGGAGAGGTCCAAAACTGAGACACTAGCCCTGTAGTTCTAAGCGGCTGGGGTGAGGGTGGGGGTGGAGGGCGGGAGGGGAATACCACCCCTATAGAGGGGTTTTAAAATATGAGAGCGATGTATTGGTTGTCTCAATCATTGCGGAGGCAGTGCTATTGGTATTTCATATCTGGGGCCAGGGTTGCTAAAATGGGACCCTGCATTGCCTAGCACAGTGCCACTCAAAGAATTATCCAAATGCCAAAGGCACGCCCTCCCCGCACGCATGCGCAAGCCTCTCCTGTAAGTCCGACGCTGTTGCGTGAGGTTCAACCCAGAGCTGCGCGCTTTGAGTAGTTCGCTGAATGGGCGGGGCCCGTGCGCCTTCGCAAGTCGCCGGACCTTGTGCCAGTCACGTAACTCCGGAGTCTTTACTTCCTCTTCTATAAAAAAGGCATAACAATGCCTCTTCCTCGATATAGTCGTGAGAAAGCAATGGGGAAATAGGAAGTGTTCTATAAACTACGGAATTCTGATCGCACATTAGAGGATGTTAAGGTCTCCTGCGGGTAATTATCCTTCTCTGGGCAGAGTTTATAAGGCCAAGGCGACCCTAGCCATTCCCTCCTCACCAGTGCGGGATTCATTAGGTCACATGGTCAGTTAACACTGCTTGTCCTTGACTATGGGTTCTCCACTGAAAAATGGGGTTCACTGCACCTTCTGTACAGCCAAAGAACAGAACTGGAAGTGATTTGAGAAAATCTTAAACATTATGAAGAGGCAAGGTATGAGAAGTTTCAGTAAGATCGTTTGTCATTTCCAAATGAGCCAGAAAAATCTGCCTTCTCTCCCGGCCTCAGTTTCCGCATCTGTGAGATGAGTGCATAGCCATCGACTCGCCAACCCCAAAATGCATATGCACGCACGCAGGCCCACACACAGCCATGAATGAGGGGAGTAGCTGAGTGTCTCACACAAAAGAAGTTTCTTTATGGAAATAAAGGTGATGATTGCACCTGAGACAAATTGGGGGGAGGGGCAGGAAATCAATAGAAGAGTCTGTTCCTATCTGCCTGAGTTTGGGGATAGGAAGGAATTCAGGGGTAAGGTGGTTTGTAAGTCCTGAGAGGCCGTATGAGGATTCCAGGCATTTTGGCACAGAAAGAGTAAGTAGCGCCTTCCCTTCTCTCCATTTTCCCACAAGAAGGAGGAAACAGTCACTTAGCGCATTCACTGTAGCAGTGCCTGGCTGGCTCAGTCAGAAGAGCAAGTGGCTCTTGATCTTGGGGTCATTAGTTTGAGCCCCACATTGGGTGTACAGATTACTAAATAATAACAATAATAATAAGTTTTAAAAAAACTTTATTAAATCTAGGCAGACACTAGCTATCATTTCTTCCTCCCCCTTCCATTCCAATGGCATGCTCCCCCCTCCTTCCTGCTCGTTCCACTTAGCCCCAGGTGGGCTGGTGGGGATGGTCCCTAACTTACAGAACCCTTTCTGAGTACAGATGAGCCTCTTTCTCAGGCAGGGAGCCTTGTTTCTTCCTGGCCAGGGTTGGAGGGGGGATGTGAGAGCAGTTTGGGGGTCCTACCAGAAAGGGAACCCACCTAAAGTAACTTCTGTGTATTCATCTGTAAAATGGGATAATAGAGAAATGGCACCTAGGAAGGCCTGAACCGTGATGCCTGTGCCCCTTGCCTGCTCTCTCTACCTTCTTCCCATCCATGTCTCTGTCCCCATTCCGATCTCACCTCCTTCCCATCCTGTTCCACAGCACCTTCACTCACAACCATTGCATGTTCAGGAATACTAGAAGGAGAACCTCCCACAGAAAGTATTCCCAACCTGGCAGAAAAAAGCAATCTTTACTTTTCTTTTTAAAAAGTATTAATCACAAACAATAAAGATGACCGTATCAGTAGACGTCTTTATTTTTTAAAATAATTTTGTATTATGTTATGTTAGTCACCATACAGTATATCCTTAGGTTTTGATGCAATGTTCCATGATTCATTGTTTGCGTATAACACCCAGTGCACCATGCAATGTGTGCCCTCCTTACTACCCATCACCGACTTCTTTACAATTAATTTCAAAACAGCATTAAAATGTCACTGTTTAGAAGACAATGGTCAACTACTGAAGTAAAGACATTTGCTTCTAGAAGGGGTGGAAAATAATATCAAGACAAATTAACAAAAAACACAACACATTGGCCTGTAAAAATTTTGCAATTTATAAAGCAGCCATACCAGCTCTGCCTCCTACCAACTGTGTGAATTTAGGTAATTTGCTCAACACCCCTGGGCCTCAATTTCTTCATTCACAAAATGAGGATGGTAATAGTATCTTTCTCCTGTGGTTACTGTGAGGATTAGATGAGTTAAGGCGTGTGAGGCGCCAAGAACAGTGCCTGCCCTGCACAAAGTAAGTGGTCTATGGGCATGTGCTCCCCCTCCTCTCCCGCCCCTTCCTCCCCCTCCCCCTCTCCCTTCTTCTTCTTTCTCTTGGTGTTGGTTAGGGAACCGGTTAGGGCTGCAGCAGGGAAGTGAGATGGAAAAGACGGCGTAGATGGTTAGAGGACGTGCTGGCTGCTGGGGGGCAGGAGTCACACAAGGACTCTGGTGGAATAAAATGGAAGAGAGCATGGCATGGAAAGCCACCAGAACAGCCAGAGAAAAGATGCTCTGGGCTGGACACACACATATTCACCTGTGTACACCTGCACGTTCTCGATGGAGCCTATGGAGGGCTCTTCCGGAACCAAATTCAGTTGACACAAAGTAGGGCCTTCTCAGAGAATCTTGTAGGCTCCCATGGTGACACCCAGTGACCCTGGTATAGAACCCGTCTTTACAGAAGACTGGCTTCTGGGGTTCCCAGTCTGCACTAATTACTACCCCATATGCACCCAAACTGTGACAGTCCTGGGTGGACCCAAAGACAGAGGTACGTCTGGCCCACAGACCGGTGGGGTATTTTACTGACCTTATTATACTGCCCAGCATCCCAGGAAGGGATGTGATGTCTCAGGCCAAACGTGCGTTGCACGGATAAAGCCCCTTTCCGGGGCGCCTGGGTGGCTCAGTCCTTGGGCGTCTGCCTTTGGGCTCGGAGCATGATCCCGGGGTCCTGGGATCGAGCCCCACATCAGGCTCCTCCGCTGGGAGCCTGCTTCTTCCTCTCCCACTCCCCCTGCTTGTGTTCCCTCTCTCGCTGGCTGTCTCTCTCTCTGCCAAATAAATAAATAAAATCTTAAAAAAAAAAAAAAAAAGCCTCTTTCCACACTGCAGTTGCCAGCTCAAAAAAACGCCCCTGTCTCTGCCGCAGCGCCCTGCTTTGGAACCCTCCGAGGCCGGGGTTCCTGCCTCCGCAGGCCAAGTCCCTTTTTCTACAACGCTCTTTTCCACACCTACTTTTCGCATCCTCCAGGGTGACACCAGCTCCTCTGTGAACCTTTCCCTGTAGATCATCCCTTACCTCCCTCATTCCTCTTTCCACCCCAGACACAGAAGCAGTCTCTCCATTCTCTAGGTTCCCATGGCAATATGTTTCCCAAATATGATCTCTGGAACACTCAACCTAGAAGATGATCCATGAAAAAAGATTCCATGCTCAAATAAGTTTGAGAAGCCCTCTTCATATGCTGCTCTCTTCTCAGGAGCTCACAACATATACTGGCACAGTAAAGGCCCTGAGGAGTCCTGCAGTAAAGAAGTAAAGGGGAAGCCTGGATAGCTCAGTCAGTCAAGCAGTTAAGCATTTGCCTTTGGTTCAGGTCATGGTCCCAGGGTCCTGGCTCCCTGCTCAGTGGGGAGTCTGCTTCTGCCCTCCCCCCTGCTTTTGCACTCTTCCTCCCTCTCTCTCTCTCCCCCACCTTCATATAAATAAATAAAATATTTTTTAAAAAGAAGAAGTAAAGAAGTCTAGTTTACATGGTTAAACCCGTGTTTCCCAAATCCTTTGATCTCTGAAATCTTTTACTTTCTGTCTGTTATTCTGGAAAGGGCTTCCATAGCACTGTGTGCAGACTTCTATTAGCACTTATCACGCTGCACTCTGATTACTCATGTCTGGGTCTGTCTCCTTGGAGAGACCGTGAAACCCCTGCGGGCTGGGACTGTCTCTGATTCATCTGGGTCCCCGGTGCCTAGCAGAGAGTCTGACACATGGTAGACAGTAATAAATATTTGTTCAATGCAGGAATTTCCTGTCTGGGACTCAGATGAGGACATGAAGGCAGGTTCCTGGCAGTGCCTGGGAGGAGGTGTCTAGTGACAGTGGTGATAGGGGCAGGGTGACACAGATATGCTTGCAGACTGTGGGGTTCTAGGCCTTCTGGGATATGATTCATCCTGAGGGATCTGGGAGAGAGATGAGGGTGTCTGGCATCTCTGGGGATTCAAGCACCGAAGTGGCCCAAGTGGCCTGAGAGAGCCTGAGGAAGGGCAGGACTTCATCAGCTTGGGAGGAGCTCAGCTCTCCCGCGTGTGGCAGGTGCCGTGTGGGTCGGGCTGGGCTAGCATACACCATCTTCGGAGAGCCTGGCTTCCCTGACTCAGCTCCCTGGACCTATGCACAGTGGGATGGTTCTGTGAGGGACAAGGCTAAGCCAGCGATTTCATTCCCTTTCCTGAAAGGGAAGAAACTTCCACGAAGGCTCTTGAGGAAGGTCTTTGTGGACTAGTCCGTAACTTGCAGAACAGCAGACCCTGGGGGTCCTAGGATCAGGCCAGCAGGCATGCAGGGGCTCAAGAAGGCCTCTCAAGCCAAGCCAAGCCAAGCAAGTGGAGTCCATGGAGAGCCTCGGCCTCGTGGAAGCCCCCTCCGGAGCAGTGTGGTGCATGGAAGGGAGGGAGCCAGAGCAGGAGTGGGCTGGAGAAGTGCCTGGGAAGCGGAAGCACAGCACCTGGTGATTGTGAGGGTGACGGAGGAGGAGGAGGGCCCCAGACAACTGAGCGGAGCGAGCACGTTCGTGCGTGGGGAGCCGATGGCTTGTTGGGACGTGGGAAGTTTAAGGTGCCCTGGGGCCTCTGGGAGGAGCTGTTCAGTACGGAGCGGACTCTGCGGGTGGGGCGGGAGACGGCGGCCCTGGGGGAGACCGAGGCTGGGGGGGAGTCTCACGGACAGGAGAGGAGTGAAGTCACAGAGTGGAGTAGATCCCCGGAGGAGTGTGGAGAGAAGCGGCCTCAGGGCAGCCCTGGGGAGCAGCAGGGGAGTTTCTTGCCCGGAGAGCCATCTGAATACTAACTGCTGGAGGCGGGGGTCTCGGGGCGTCTAAGAAGCGTGCAGCACCAGCCTCCCGCCCACAGGTCCCGTCCCACACCTGTGTTCTCACTTGCACACCCCTGCGCTCCAAGCGGGGAGCACACCCCGCAGCCCCTTTTTGCTCTTCCCCCCACGGCCCCGCCCCTCCCTGCAGACCCTGGGGTTAATCCTCCCCTCCCCCAGATTAGGGGCGCTGCCCCGCTTTGTGCGCCCAAGTGCCCGAGGCGAAAGCCCTGAGAGGCTCGCGGCCGTCCGGGCAGCTGAGGTGGGGAGGGCGGAGTGGGGCGCGGGGAGGAGACACAAAGAGGGGGAGGGACCCCGGCTGCAGCTGTCCCGAGAGGGGGCCGGGACAAAGGGCCTGCTGGCGGGCCGGCCCGAGCCGTTTTCATGCTTGTTGGGATTAGGCGCAGGAAACGTCGCTCGCAGTCGTGCGGATCAGCAGTCCGGGGCGCGCCGGCGCGTGGGGCGGGCTCGGCCCCGCCCGCCCCCCGCTTTGTGCGGAGTCCGGCTCCGGGGAGGCAGCCCTTTTGTCTGCGCCTTTCGGGCGACGAGCCCCGCCCGGGCCCGCTGAACACCAGCTGAACGCGGGCCTCCAGCCTTCTCCTTCTTCCCCAGCACGGAGCACTGGAGCTCCACCTTGAGCCCCAACCCCCCATGGGGCAAGGTCACGCCACCCCCCGACGCCTTCGGCCCTCGGACTGCTCCCACCCCACGGCCGGAGCCTTCTCTCCTCCCGGGTGGGGACGGGTACAGGCCTCCGGGAACCTAGACCCTACCGGGGCCCTGACCTTAGTAGGACGAACCCCTCTTTCTCCCGCTCCCCCTCTCCCTTTCCGCCCGCCAGTCCCATAACCAGATGAATCACTTCTCAAATCTACTGGTGATAAATGAGATTGGAGCGATTATAGGATCGACCGGTTCTGAGCATGGGGTTTTGGGGGAAGGAGCGGTGCAAAGGATAAGGTTTGGCCAAAGAAGCCTCCAGGCCTGGAGAGGAAAAGCAGACATATTTCGGGCTGTCGGGTGCTGGGGCTGGGAGAGCCTCGGTGGTCTGCAGGACTGTGGACGCCTCCCCAGGCTGGGTGCAGTCTTATTTCTGAAAGGGACTGAGGGAGGAGGAGGGAGCACGCATGTGGGGTCCGTGGCCAGGAGTGTGAATGTGAGCGTCAGCTCTGTGTGTGTGTGTGCACGCGTTCATGTATAGGTGTGGGCTTCTGTGTCCGGGGATGCCTGGGGGGTGCGGGCATGCCTATGAGTGTGGGTTTGAGGTCTGACTCAGACCCCAGAACGTCCCCATCTCACGCTCCTCTTCTCACCACCAACATTTCATTAAACTCACGGGTCTGGGATTCAAGGCCTTTTAGCAACGACAGCACAATGGCCCAGCTGCGTTTCCTACCTCCGCTGGCTCCCCATCCTCTCCTGGTCAGTTAGTAACAGCTCACATCTGCTTCTCTGTGCCAGGCTCAGGTGTAAGCCCTTTACATGTGTAAACTCATTAATCTCATACAACCCTATGAAAGAAGTACTAATTATCCCCATTTGACAGTTGAGAAAAGTGAGGCACAACTAGTAAGTGGAGGATCCAAGACATCTGGGTCCAGTTTACACAAAAAATCACTATCGTCTGTTGCTTCAACTTTTACTCATTCTCTAGGCACTTCTTCCTCCAGGGAGCCTTCCGAGATCTGGTGCTCACAGATTTCACTGCTTTCTGTTCCTGTCACCTGTTCCGGGATTAGGAGCTGCTTATAGGAAACAGGCTGGTAGACAGGTCACAGGCTGCCACCAGGGGGCATTCAATCTCCTTCGAGATAGCCACCCCACAGAGCCCTGATGAGCCAGGTTGGGGAGCTCACCCAGCACATTCTGAAGCCTCCTCATGCCCCCAACTCTGTACACTCTTCCTGGGTTCCCACTTCACTCCCTGCACCCCAGGCTTTAACCCCATGCCCTCTGCCACACCTAATGGAGATGACTTATTTCTCTCCCAGGAGAGAACGTTTTCATGGAACTAGCCCACCCTTCTCTCCCCAGAGGACCCAGCCCTGCACTGCCTCCCGCCAATCCCTCATCCTGTCCCTGCAGCCCGCTCAGGGCTCTGCTGTGTGCCCTGCCCCTGTGGGTCTCTGGCTGTCAGCCCCAATCTCATCCCTCCTTCCTCCTCCTAAGCAAGACTCCTCGGGTAGTACCAGGACCTAGTTCGGCTTCCCTGCTGCTGGTCCTGGGATTCCATTCAGGCTGGAAGGGGAAGGTGGCTAATTGGTTAATTCCCTCCCTAGAGCATGAACCTTCCCTACTCCCCTCGCAGTCCCAGGGACTAACTAATCCCCACCCAATGACTTTAAAACAAGCTCCCAAGTGAAGAAGTCTCTGGCGGAGACCTGCACAGAGGGCCAGCCCACCTTCCCCTCTCCTAGCTTCAGAGTGGTTTATGGATTAGTCTGTGGGATGCAGGTCTCCTCTGCCTGCTCAGGCAAGACGGGCTCAAGGGCAGAGGCCGGCCCCACAGGGCCTTGTGGGTTTAATGCATACAAAGCATCTCCAGGATCGTTTCCTCATTCACGCTGTACGATAGCCACAGGTGAAGAAAGGGGGGCAGTCTGGAAAGCCTCTGGACCCTGTCTGCCCCACACCAGAAGTCCAGCAATAACTCCAGCACTTCTCGTCATCAGGCCTCCAGCCTACCTGGTGGGAAACAGGATCCACTGGGGTCCTGCCTCGGTTTCTCTGCCCCAAACTCTGCTGGCCTGGGCGTGGCTCAAACTCCCTGCTCTTGCCTGGTTTCTTCTCTTGCTCCCCACCACACCAGGGGCTGGGCCTACCCCTAGACCCTCAGTGATTGGCAGGGGTAGATACTATTCACCACACTGGTCTGGCTTTATCTTTTTCTCAGTTCAGACAGCTTTTTTATGGAAAGAAATATTAGACGGCTTTATTTTTAAAAGCTTTTTTTAAAGAAGCCTTTCAAATTTTAGATTCAAATTCCTTAAGAAACAATTTGATTTTTTTAAAAGAAAAATGTAAGTATGCATCACAAAAGCCCTATTTATAATAACTCTCATTAATGCAGTTTACTATGTGCCAAGAAGAGTTCTAAGCATTTTGCATATTGTATATTCATTTAATCCTTGCAACAACACTACGAGGTAGTTACTACTATTGTCTCCATTTAAAGATGAGGAAACCGAGGCACAGAGAAGCTAATAGACTTGCCCAGGGTCACAGAGACAGAAAGCAGTGGTGTCAACATCCAAATTTAGGGGTCTGGCTTCAGAGTCTGTGCTCTTGACCGCTGGCTGTGCTCAGAAGAGCCTTCACACATTTAGGAAAGATCCCCTTCTAAAAATTCACTATCTTGTGCTCTGAGAGCTTGACGCTGTCTCCTCCTTAGAGATCTCCGTGGTTAGAGTTGTTAACCTTAAAAATAAAACTGTCGGTTATTTTACCAGGAAAGATGGGTTTATTTGAGGATACCAAAGAATTGCAATTCAGAATAAGCAAGCTTTAGCAAACCATAGACAAGTCCGGAGAACAAAGGAGAAGAAGGCTCTTTTTTAGAGGAAAAGGGGGGAATTGGGAGGAGTTGCTATAAACAAAAAGTCCATTGGAGTAACCCGGGAGTTTGAAGTGTAGTGGCCGTCACTGGCTGAGTTGTGACAGCTTCTCATTGACTGGGCTGTTGCCCAGCAAGGAGAAAACCTTTCTTCCTCCTGCTTGGGCCCCAAAGTATAGGCTTCTTCCTGTTGAGAATGCAAGGTGTCCCTTCCCGTTCATTATGCAATTGACTAGGCGTGATGGGGGTGAGAGCTCCCCCTTCTGGCCTCCCTACTCCATTTTAAATGAGGTTTCCTTTTACTAATTTTCAGTTATTCGAATTTAGCTATAGCTCTTTGCTAGAACAACTTCCCTTAATAAGTGGAATTTGTTAAAACTGGTTGAGTATTGTTTTTGTTTAAATGGCAAATGTCAAGGTGACAAGAATTATTAGGAATTATTAATACTTTGGGGCTCCTGGATGGCTTAAGTTGGTTGAGAGGTCGACTCTTGATTTTGGCTCAGGTCATGATTTCAGGGTCCTGGGATCGAGCCCCGCGTCGGGCTCTGCACTCAGCATGGAGTCTACTTCAGATTCTGTCCCCCTCTCCTTCCTGCTCACTCACTCTCTCTCTCTCTCTCTCTCAAATGAGTAAATAAAATCTCTAATAAAACAAGAAATACCTTGGGTCACTGTTTCAGTGAAAAGTACACTTGGTGAGGTTTAAAAAATATGTATCTTGTTGGGGAGAAGTACAGGGGGACATTAGATTTCACTGAAATGTTTCAATTTGTAAAAGTAGAACATAATTTTTAGTTGTATAATCAAAAAACAATAAAAAATATGCCTGTATTTAATCAATCAAAAAATGCTTTCTGTGGTAGGCAGCTTCAATCTCCTGGTATTTAGTCTTATATAATACCCTCTCTTTGAGTAACTTGCTTTTTTATTTTTTTCCTACATTTATTTATTTATTTTAGAGGGTACGCGCGCATGTGAGCGTGCGAGTGGGGGGGAAGGGCAGAGGAAGAGAATCTCAAGCACGCTCCCCGCTGAGCACAGACAGCCCCCCCCCCAGCCCCACGAAGGGCTCAATCCCTGACTCATGAGATCATGACCTGAGCTGAAATCACAAGTTGGACGCTTAACCAATGGAGCCACCCAGGCTCCCCTTGAGGAACTTGCTTTTAACCAACAGAATATGGCAACACTGAGGGGCTAACCCTTCCATGAGTAGCTTGCAGGAAATCACGACCTCTGTCTTACTGGTACTCTATCACTTTCTTGCCTGCAAGCTTTGATGAAGCGAGTTGCCATGTTGGAAGAACCCACTCGGCAAGGAACTGAAAATGACCTCCCTCGGGGAACTGAATGCTCCCAACAGATAAGACCACAGACCCTGGACTGACACCTTGATTGCAGCCTTGTGCGAGATTCCCGACCCATGGAAATCGTGAGATACTTGAAGTCCCTAAGTTCTAGGGTAATTGGTTACGCAGCAATAGATGCCTTTCTTTATACAAGTGAATTTTTGAGAAACTAATGAATACATCATCACACAAACCCATGTAAAATAGAAGGTCTAGTCTAGATCGGCACAGTAAATATCCAAAGACATAGACATGCGCTGTAACCACATCTGTCAGAACCATCGGAGGAGCCTAACTCAGTCTTTTGCAGTCAGGGCACCCTTTAGGGAAGTGGTGGCTGTAGGGCAGGGTTGAATAGGAGTGTGCGNCATATGTATCCCTCACAATCTATGCCTATCCCCCCCCCCACCTTCAGGCCCAAAGGTGCCTTAGGACAAGGGCAATCCCATACAGAGCTCTCAGGCTGAGGCCAAGTCTCCCCTGTCAGACCATGAGGCCCCTGAGGAGAAGCTTCTTGTCCCCCCCATCAGCCACAGCAGGCTGAATTCTTCCTCCCCAGTGACTTCCCCCCCATCTGTCCCCTAGCTCCCAACCCAGAACCCTGCTTAAAAGGGCAGCTCACATGGTGTGGAAAAGAGGCCAGCCGGGTAGAACAGAAGCACAAACTCAAGAAATGCGTTTCTCTGCCCCAGTTTATTCACCCTGGCTTGGCCCAGAGGCCACGTTCATACTCAACACGCAAGGGCTAGACACAGAAGTCCCCAGGACCATTGCTTCAACTTCACTCCCTATGCCCCTCACCCATCCACCTGTCAGGGATAGAACTCTTTAGAGATAGGAAGAGCACCCCCATTTCGCATACAGGGAGACTGGGCGTCATGCCACTGCTCACCTTTCAGGACCTTGCATCCTCACGGCTCCCAAAAGCAAAGCAGAGAGCTTGGCTACCTTAGTCCTTGGTTCTCCCCAGAATTCACCCACTCTCCAATTCACAGAACCTCTGCTGGAGTCTGTCGACCTCCATTGAAAGGACCATGCAGTGACGGAAGGGGTTATAACCCAGCATCCTAAGAGCTTCCAGAGCCTGGGCTGACATTGCCCCCTGCCCACCCTGGAAAGCCGACTATGGCTCTTCTGGGCCCAGACAGCCTGATTTCAGGAAAACAGATCAACCTAATTTAACATCCAGTGTCGCCAAAGCCAGAGAGGCACAGCAAATAGAGGCACAAAGAAGAAAGTGACATTTTTTCTTCCCCAGCAGTTTTGGAACACCTTGTCCATTCCTTGCAAGCATATAAGTACACGTAAGCGCACCAGGAGCTTAAATCAGTACGATCTGCACCAGCTCCTTTGCCGTGGAGAAGTGTGGTTTGTTTCAAAGCGATATTTTGGAATTCCGTTTCCCCTATTCTTCACAGGGTTCTGCCACTGTCATCTCCCCCCTCCCCATCTCCCATGTGCCCCAAGGCAGAGTTCAAGTGGGACAGTCCTTTATCTTCTTCTCTGATCCCACCCCCCATCCCTGCCACAGTGTCGATCACCACCCCCAGCAGCCCTCCCTCATACTAATTCTCTACCAGTGGCCCTGGCAAAATCGTGGCCAAAAAGCCATGGCAGGCCAGAGAAGCCCCCACCCTCCCCACAGCAAATCCACCAACAGGGACAACAGCCTTAGCAGAGCGAAGTCTGAGAGGAGCGATGGGGAGAGGGTGGAGAGGTGGCCTGGGAAATCTCAGACGGATCAGCCACAACCCTCAGATAAATGACTGCAGGCTGGCGCTCTCTCCGGAGCAATGGGACCCTGTGGAGAAAAGAAGGCTAGCGTTGGCAATGGGTAACATGGGGTGTGGATGCCCCGCATAAGCCACCGGATACGTACTTGCATCGTACGTACGTACAAGCGGACTCGCTTGCAAATACGCACGCTCCTACTACGCACTTCGCGTGCCTGCACCCGCACAGAAAGGCACGTGCACATGCACCCGCCCCAAGCCTGCACACTCACACTCGCTCACAGGCACACACACCTTTTGCATCCATATCCTTACTCATGCCCATACATGCACACCGTCGGCCACCTGTCCGTGCATACATATGCAAACTTACTCCCTCTCACCTACATGCTATACACACACGTACGTACACACACACAGGCCTGCACCTGCGTTAGCTTGTGCGTACGTAGAGGCCCGTGCCTGGCCCCATCTGCCCGCGTGTTAGCGCGTACACCCTCACGCCTGCTTACCTGCACTCATACCAGCAAATAAGCGTGTACTTACTTGGGCACAACCACACACATGCCTGTAAATATGGACATATACCCCTGCACCCCTGCGGAGGCACACCCTTAGCCCTGATCCTGGGGCCCGGATGGGGCCGCCCTCTGTTGGAGACAGCGGATCAGCTCCTTTCGGTTGTCCAGGATGGTGTCGAAGCTCTCCTGCAGGCGGGTCTGCTGGTCCGCCAGCTGGTGCCGCAGGCCTCGGACCCACTGGAGCAGGGCCAGGCGGCGGTACATCACCAGATGCACGTGGTGCTTCTCCTTTTCCTGCTCTTTGTAGCGCTCCTGAGCCTGCAGCTGCTGCACCGCCCGGGCAACCGAGGGCGGAAGGGGATCTGGAGGGGCCGGGCCTCGAGGGGTCCCACAGGCGGGCTCAGGACTGCTGGTGGGGCTGTCAGTGCTCAGGGAGCTGCTGGCGTAGCCGTTGTCCTCCAGCGGGGAGCAGACTGTGCTGGCCCCACTCAACTTCTCCAGCTCAGCTCTGGGGATCTCTGCCCCCTCTGGTGGGCTGCGCACCTCCCCCTCGGGGAGTCCAGGGGCCTGGAAGGCCTGGTTGTCCGAGGGCAACTCAGAGGAGCTCCTCATCAGGATGGGCTCCACCGGGCCTGGCATCCCATGCCAGTTCTCATTGGCATCTTTGGCACTCGCCACGAAATTAGAGTTGCTGTCTGGTTGGAGCTCCGGCTGACATACTCCCGGCGGGCCCCCCAGGAACTGGCCCCCCTCAGCCACCCCTGGCTGGATGGCGAACATTTGGTCTGTAAAAGGGAAGCAGAAGAATGAGTCAGAGCAGGACGGGGATTGGAGGAGTCGGACTGGGGGTGGGTGTCCCAAGTCCTGGCAACCTAGCTGCAAGGGCAAGGTAGTCTCAGTCCCTCCCCCCCCAACACCTCCCTTTGTGGTTCTCCTCCTCCCTCTCTGTTGACTCAGTCGCCTGCATAGGGTTTTCTCAGCCCTCTGAGGCAGCTTGTCTTCTGGTTCTATGCACATCTCCCCAGAAGACCTCATCTTCTGCTGGGGCTTCGAGAACCATCAGGTGTGGTGACTCTCAGATGTGTCTTCAGCCCAGATCCAACTGCTGTCCAGCTCTGCAACCAGCCACAGGCTCCCCACATTCTACACGTCCAAACCAGCTCGCCCTCTCCTGTGTCCTCAGCAAAGTGGCCCACTCTCCATTCAGCCACTCCAGCCAGAAACCTGCCAGCAGCCCGCACTCCTCACTCAGCTTCCTCCCCCGGCTCACCAGACGCCAAATGCGGACAATTCTTCCTCCTAAAAACCTGTGTGCGTGTGCACAGACGTCAGTCCTCACTTTCACTTGGTTCAGGCCATTTCTGACCGAGATTACTGACTGCCACAGCCTTTTCGCTGATCTCCCTGCCTCCAGTTAAAAAGGTAAACTTGAGGGGCGCCTGGGTGCCTCGGTCGGTTAAGCTTAAGCATCTGCCTTCCACTCAGGTCATGATCCCAGGGTCCTGGCTTGGTGGGAAGCCTGCTTCTCCCTCTCCAGCTCCCCCTGCTTGTGTTCCCTCTCTCATTGTCTCTCTCTCTCTAAAATAAATAAATAAAATCTTAAAAAAAAAAAAAAGTAAACTTGATTTGTCACAGCTCCCAGTGCCCTCCTTAAACCGCTGAACCTCCACACGGCCTACAAGACCGTGCTGTAGCTGGTCCTTGCTCGCCCCTCCGGACTTGCCTCTTCCACTCTGGCCCTCTCACCACCCCCAAACTGCTCAGAAATCTAGAATATGCCATTATTCACTCCACACATTTCCCTTGGCCTAGGATACCCTACCTTTCCCCTCCCCTCCAAGCTCCCCCCTTCTCCACCCAGCAAATTCCTTTCTGTACTTCAAAACCGCTGTAGCTGGTCCTTGCTCGCCCCTCCGGACTTGCCTCTTCCACTCTGGCCCTCTCACCACCCCCAAACTGCTCAGAAATCTAGAATATGCCATTATTCACTCCACACATTTCCCTTGGCCTAGGATACCCTACCTTTCCCCTCCCCTCCAAGCTCCCCCCTTCTCCACCCAGCAAATTCCTTTCTGTACTTCAAAACCCAGCTCTCCTATCCCCCATCTCTGAAACCTTCCTGAACCCCCCCCCCCCCGCCCCAGCACACAGAAATAAGCACAGTTAACTACGCCTTCCCCTGGGTCCCCAGTGCACCTGGACGCACTGCTCTGTCCATATTTGTTCCTCGTCCCTGGAACATAGTTGAGGGTCAGTACATGTTTCTATATAGTCGTTTCCGGGTTTGTTTTGTTTCTGGACTATCTTGTGATAGCAGCTTGTACAGTGGCTCCCTGACTGATGGTGGAGTTCTTCCATGTCCTATTCCCCCGGAGCAGCCTGGCACTTAGCAGGAGTCAGCACACAGTTGCTGAGCAGGTGAACGGGGGAGGGGACTGCAGTGGGCTATGACACCAGTGGGCTCAGGAAAAGGGAGCCAACAGTAGCCGGAAGCTCCTGCTGGCTGCCCAGGGCTGGAGGAGCTGGCTTCAGTTCCCTCCTCTATCCCCAGGGAGCAGACATACCCCCCCGCCCCCCATTAACAAGCCTCTCTTCTGACCTTGCCCTCTCTCTTCCCTCTGCGCCCACTATCTTGTGTCCCGCCCCCAGCTTGCTCCATCCTGAGGCCCCAGACGGAGGGCATATCACAGCATTCTTTCCTCCCCAATAACCACTTCTACCAAAATTAAGGTTTGAATCGACAAACAAGAGGTTTCTACTGACTGCTAGGATGAGAAAAAGAGGGGGTCAGTGAGAGTGAGGGGTAGTGTAAGCAGAGCAGACACTAAGAGGTTTTAATAGGTGGCAGGGAGCCTCCCGACATCCAGCAGTGGGCAAAACTCCTGGGGGTGCAGGGCCGGTCCCTTAGTGACGAACGCGCTCCCATCCCTCTACGCAGTCTTGGAGACCTTCCCGGCAGAGCCGTTTTCTCCTTTTTCCTCGGCTGGGCGGGGCCGCAAAGCCGGCGGAGATGCGGTGGCTGGGTGCTGAGGCTCACGGGGTTCTCAGAGATGGTCAAATGGGAACCCAGACACCCCGGGACCAGGCTTCCCCCCAGGCTAATCTGCAAGTGGGCGGGGGTCGGAGGATGGGGCGGGGGCGGCGGCGCTCGGCTCTGCTAGGGTGGGGGAGGCGGCCTCCCTTCCCGCCGAGCCCTGCGGGAGAGGACCCCCTCCCCAGGAGACAGAGGACGGAGGCCATCCTTCCCGCAGCTCCCCACGCGAGGCAGCCGGGTGGAGGCTGCGACCTCCCGACCCCCCGGGGCTGGGCCCCCAACCCTCCCCTCCGGGCCCGACTCACGGCCTGGACACGCCCGCCCCGGCGCGGTTGGCTCTGCTCCCGCGGACCCCGTGGCGGGTACTCGTCCCTCGGGGCTGGGGTGGGGGGGGGTCCCTCGGCCTGGCCAGGGCGGCCCCGCGGGCCGGGCGTGGGGTGCGGGGTTCCCGGGCGGCGCGGCCAGCCGCAGGCCTGCACTCCGGAGTCGGGCGGCGTCAGCGCGGCGGGGCGGGGCGGCGGGGCCCACGTGGGCCGGTTCGGGGTTCCGCCGAGCCGGCGGCTGGTGCAGCCCGAGCGCCCGAACCGACTCCCCCGCCTCCTGCAGCCTCCACCCGGGCCTGCCGGGTCGGGTTTATTTTCTAACTGCGTCCGCTGGGTACCCCTGATGGCTTTGAGTCACTGCAGATACAGTGACATTTTCAAAATGAAAACCAGCCTCCCGTTAAAGCCTTTCAAACGGCTTCCCTCTTGCCCGGTAAAATCCTAAGGCGGCAGCCACGGGGTTCTGAGCCCCGCCGTGCTGTCTACCCACCCAGCTTCATCCTCCGCCCTCCATCTCTGCATTTGGGCCTCACGTTCCTCTCTGCTCACACGACTTCTGCACGCACTGGTCCCTCTACCAAAAATTCGGTCCCCCTTCTCCACTTACCCGTATTTCAGCTCTCTTCCCAGATAAACCTTCTCTGACCTCCTAGACCAGTCCTTTTATGTTATCCCAGGGCACTTTGTTCCTTTTCTTCATTGCATCTATCACAATTTGAAATGATATATTCATTTTGAGTTTGGGTCATTAAAGTCACTTAATGAAACCTATGTTTTAAGAGAAGAAAGAAATCTGCTCTGGGACAGGACTGGGCCTCCTGTCCTGCACCTAGGCCCTGGCACCTTCCTCCCTGCAGGGCAGAGAACCTCTCCATGGTGTCTGTGCAGTGAGCTCTTCTTGGTTTCTACTTACTGAAGCCCGATCCCCCTCCTTCCCTTCTTCCTAGGAGGAAATGTGGGGGTTAGGTCTCAGTTTGCAATCAGAGAGAATGGGGTCAGAGTTGGTGCTGACTCTGATACGTAAGTACTGGCCTATGTTAGGGAAGTTAGGGCTTCTTAAATTTAAGTTCTTGCCTAAGGCAGCCCTAGAAAGGAGACTGGGACAAATTAGCCTTCAGGGCACCCATAGGAGATTCTAGGAGGTCCCTTCCATACCCCACCCCACTTTACTGAGCAAGCAACTGGCTACAACCTTCTCCATGTCCTCCCCCCATTACAAACAAAATACAACTAATATGGATTCATCTTTGGATCATAATACATATTACAATACTCTTGTCTTTCCCTCATCTGCTTCTGCTCCCCCCCCCATCTTTTGCTGTTTTTTAGACCTCAGCCCCATTTCTACATCACGTGCTGAAGCCTAACTAGTCTTCGTTTTTCCATTGCCCTCTGTAAGTTCCCCCTGCCTTTAGCCAGGTGACCAAACGAGGTGACCCAGATCCTCACTCCTAAAGCCACTCCGAGCTTGGGTGGCCTAGACGTCTGCAGACGTCCCTGCAGGTACAGCCATGTCAGATAGTTAGCTGTTCCTCGGGCCCAGAGCTGCTCCTCCCCACCCCCCTCCTGGGGACTCTGATGAGTCCAGGGATGGGAACCCCACTCCAGGTGAGTTCGCACCCTTCTCTGGGCCTCTCTGAAATCAAAGGAAGACGGAGCAGGGAAGACATAGGGGCAGGGCTGCAGCAATCACATTGCCTGCTGAGTGGGAGTCAGTGTGTAGTGGGAGAAAATGATGTTCCCGCCCGGAAGCGCAGACAAAAGACGGAAGTTCTGGTGATGTTCCGGTCCCTGCTTCCTGAGGCCTTTCCTATCTTCCAATAAGGCCCTTATTGTGCCAAGCCTGACCTGAGTAGAATTCCCTTCACTGGCAACCAAAGACTCCTGATCAATACAAAAGCACGAGGTGGTGACGCAGGGGTCCCTCTCCTATACCTCTCAGCCCTCATTAAGGAGAGAGAGTCCTTAAGGCAGATGAGAAGGAAAGTCATTCCCCAGAATTGGCTCATCCTGGGAAAGAAGGCCTAGGAAGCTGGCGACCTAGTTGTTCTGTTCATCCATTTCTCGGCTGCCTCTTAAAGGTAAAGTGCCACTCATTCTATCAAGAAATTGCTGTGCAACCACTTTACGTAAGACCTGTCCTTTCCCTGCCCCCAGTATGGCTGTTTTCTCAGCTGTAAAATGAGGGGGACATACATCAAATCTGAAATTTTATTTTTTATTTTTTTAAAAGACTTTATTCGTTTATTTGACAGAGAGATCAAGAGCTAGAGAGCAAAGTAGAGGGAATGGCAGAGGTAGAGAAAGAAGCAGGCTCCCCACGGAGCAGGGAGCCCTACGTGGGGCTCAGTCCCAGGCTGCTGGGATCATGACCTGAGCCGAAGGCTCTAGACGCCCAACCATCCGAGCCACCCAAGGGTCCCAAATCTGAAGTTTTAAAGTTTTTTTTTTTTTTAAGCCTTGGAATCTTTTTTTCCCCCACCCAAACAAAATCTATGCAGTATACCCAGATTGAAATCTTGTCTCCTCCCTGAACCCTCCACCCTAAATGGCTCCTGAAGAGGCTCCCAGGAAGCTGTTAAAGCTCGGATGGGGCACAATTTCAAATGCCCTGCACCTCGAGAACCTAGGAGAGGAGATCCCTCCACTCACCGTCCCTGGCTCCCCTGAAAGGGGCAAGGAGAAACTGAGGGGGTATTTTGGAGCTGCTGCTGGGGGAGTGAAAGGTGGTATAGACTCTTTCTCCTCCGTGCACCCAAGTGGTAAATAGCCTCTTCCAAACTTCTTTCACCTCGAGACCAGAAAGCCAAATCCAGGGGCGCCTGGGTGGCACAGCGGTTAAGCGTCTGCCTTCGGCTCAGGGCGTGATCCCAGCGTTATGGGATCGAGTCCCACGTCAGGCTCCTCTGCTATGAGCCTGCTTCTTCCTCTCCCACTCCCCCTGCTTGTGTTCCCTCTCTCGCTGGCTGTCTCTATCTCTGTCAAATAAATAAATAAAATCTTAAAAAAAAAAAAAGAAAGAAAGCCAAATCCAGGGTCCTGAGACTGTGGGAAATCCTAGCGCCCACAACAGAGGGAGTGGGCTAGAGAAGCTGATGGGAAGGAGGACTGTGAGAGGGGAGTGCCTGTTCCACCCCCTTCCTAGCAGCTGTCTCTGTGGGCTCCATAATCCCCAGGCCTTGGCCCCCACCACACCCCCTGGCCGCCCACCTCTCCTCCACCCACCCCATTCAGCGGTAGGAGGGCACGGTATCAGCACAGCTTTTCAGGGCCTGACAGGTCCTTTCTGGGTGCCCCCCACATGTAACCACTTAACCCCCAGCACAAAGGGCCTGGCTGAATGGGCTTGGAGCCGGCGGCTCGTGCAGAAGGGGAGGCCTCAATAGGATTTGGGGAGCTGGGTGTATAAACCGCTCTGCTCCAGCAGCCCTCAATGGAGGAGCTGGAGTCGGGGCGTGTGCCGAGGGGAGGAGCCCGGCAGCTGCATCCCACCCCTGAACAATGATTTATTCATTCCCCTGGCACACACAGAGAAAACAGGCCGGGGGGAACGTGGACCCACAAATCGCCCTTGGCCTCAGCTGATTCCCATGGCAATCGAGCAACTCAGAGAGCCCCCTCCCATTCATAAAGTGTTGCCTCCAGCCAGCCCTTCCTCTTCCCCACCGGCGAGTAGCGTGCGCCACGAGGACGAGGACAACATTAAGGGAGGCCTTTAGTAGCCTGCAGGTCAGGCGGGCTTGCTCTTTGAATTGGCTCCACCCAATCTCAACCTCACTCTCTGAAATCTTCCTGGTCAGGGTTTTCTCAAACCCATTTCACAGCCAGAGAAGCTGATGCGGGGGGGGGGGGGGGGG